>NC_057799.1:165374167-165485923 GCF_018294505.1 Triticum aestivum | reverse complement strand
AACCGGTAGAATCTCAGGTGGACCGCATCAGCGATCTCCCGGACGTCATCCTTGAGGAGATAATCTCGCTTCTCCCCACCAAGGATTGCTGCCACACACAAGTCCTCTCAACTCGGTGGCGCCCTCTATGGCGCACCGCGCCCCTCTATATCGACTGTCGTCAGATATCTGTCCTTCCTGAATTTGGTCTCATCAGAGCCATCGTCTCTTCTCACCAGCAGGGCCCTGTTCAACGCCTCTGCATCCCAACAAGCTACCTGCTGTCCATACCCGGCAAGGTGGACGCTTGGCTGACATCCCCTGAATTCGGAAAACTCCAGCAGTTTGAGTTCTACCATTACCACGAAAGTTTCGTACCACGAACATACCAAGAATTCGTGCCCACACCACCGTTGTCCATCTCGCGGTTTTCTTCCTCTCTCCACACCGCCACCTTCGCCTGGTGCCATCTACTAGACGATCTGGTACAAATGCTTCGACTCCCACTGCTAAAAAAACTTTCGCTTATGGTGGTTTATCTGTCGGAGGCCTCACTGCACAGCATCATCCACTGCAATTGCCCTGCCCTGGAGCGCTTGCTGATTGTTTTGGGAATAGAAATCGGTATCAGTTGTCTCCAAATAAAGTCGCCTCACCTTAAAAGCATTGGAATTTGTTTTGAAGGATAGCAGCTCATCATCGAAGATGCCCCTTCACTTGAAAGGTTGCTCCTTCATAATTGTTATACACCTTCAGAAATAACTGTCGTCTCTGTGCCCAAACTGGAGACCTTGGGTGTAATTCGTGACCCGTTTAATAATCACAAGGAGTTGGTGCTTGGCTCCTCACCTTTTTAGGTACCGTATATTATCATCTACACATTTGTAATCATATGCTGCATTTTTCATTTGTGCGCATAAGTTCTATATCATCTTGGAGTACACTTTGGGTACTAATATTATGTTATATGCTCAATGAAGAGTTCATCCATTGATAGCCTATCAATGCTGCTGGATTCTGTCAAGATCATATATATCAGAATGTATAGTTTTGATCTGGACATAATTATTGGCTTGCTGTGATGCTTTCGATCTCTGGAGAATTTATACATAGAGGTGATGATTTTATGCACATTGAAAGCACGTATATATTGTACTAGAATTAACTGTTCAGCTGTCGTTCTTTCGACATACTCTTTTTTCAGACCTTAAATGTTTTCAATCTTCATGTCTACTTAGGCAGAACAACATGGAGAAAAACATATAACCAATCATTGGCGTAATAAGCACAAGGATTTTCTCAGTTCTCATGACATTCGTTTGAGGACAATAACGATGGGACGATATGCATCCAACCAGGCGAACACAAGCTTTGTCACATTCTTCCTGTTGAATGCGAGGTTACTATTGTCCATGAGGCTTAATTTTTACAGCAAGAGATTTCTCACGGACGAACATGTTGAACAGCAAAAAAAGAAGTTTCAGGTGGACAAATGGGCTTCTAAACGTGCTTGGCTTCTATTTACAACAAGCTGTAGACATCCTAAAATAAATTTTTTCTACACAGGATGTTGATTTTATGGATCAGACCGATCCATTTGTTTGTGACTGCAAAAAAGAGTGGTTGGGTTAGATGTTACTGTCATGTTCAATCTGGGTTTTGTCTAAAAATTTGATGAACAATTAATCCTTGGGCTTTTTGTACCATTTGTATGCTTGACTTGCATGTTGTTGCCCTCGTACTCCCCTCCACCTGCCACTACACTGCCGCATCTTCCATGGCTGTTGTTCGTTCCCGTCCGAGGCCTTACCGTCGTTCTCCGCCTTGGTTAGCTCACTGTGCTCGCCGCCGTCTGGTGTTGTCAACATGGTCAACAACCAAGAGGAATCAGGAGATGACTGTACGTGGAGAGGCTGACAGTAGGGACCCACCAGGGTCATTGCATTTCGCAAGCAGGTGGCTCGTTATTACAAGCCAAAACAATACTTCCTCCTAATTGTTTGACAATAGGTTCCACGCCATTGTCAATGTAGTCAATAAACGAGAAAATTACACAACGAGCAGACAACACCAGGGATCCAGCAGCTCGCCCAGTTGTTTTTCAGTTTCAGAGACGGAGCTCAACTGCGCGCTGTGCGGGGGCTGTGGCCCGTCTAGCCCACGCTTACGCTTTTATTAAGCACATGACGAGCCTAGTTGATATTTTTTTCTTTCTAAAATTGGCTAGCCCAGTTCTTTTTTTTGGAGAATACCAAAACCGAGGCCTACTTGCTTTTCTCAGCCTTGCTGGGCTGCAAATCTTTCAAGACGAGGAGGGATAAGAAATGGGCTTCCCCAAAAAACGGGCTATAAGTTGTAAGAAATGGGCTGTAAATTTTTACCAAAGCCAACCGGCAATTGCATTAAAATATCATTTTTTCAGGATTTCTCTACTCTCTACTCTTATAAAAACCAAAGCCAACTGGCAATTACATTAATATATCATCTTTTCACCCACAAGATAAACTACTCATACAAATGCATCTTCATGTTCCGTGCAACGAACGGGCATCTTGCTAGTTAAGATTCTAAATTTCATTCATTTTTTTGTGGAGAATTGTTTTTTGAATTTTATTTTGATATAATTTTTTGAAAACTATTTTTAACGTGACTCAAAATTTCGTGATTAAAAGAGTTCGGACCCCACCGAAATATGCAAAATTTCGTTGAATTTTTTAGCAGTGCCCAGAATATATGGTCTGTAATGCTAATAAAAAGAATATGGGCTTCAAATATCCTTAAGAATTAGCAAATGGGCTGTAAATTATTGAAAATAATGGCTAATGGGCTGTATGCTGTTTTCCACAGATTTGGAGGCTGACTTCTGGGCCTACTAGGTTGACGATGATGCTGTCCTAATTTTTTTGATGCGTACGCAAGGCTTTGTCAACTTAGTCAACACATAGCAGTCACTGTTGGATGTCCATCCAACGGCCGCCGTGCTTCTTCAATCTCTGATCTTCCTGCTCCAGCCGCCCAACCCAGCGCCGGCGGGACTGCCTGCTCCCTCCTCCCGTGGCTGGCTGTGCTGCCGCCAGGCCATCCCTCTAACCACCCACACATCCTGTTATTTTTCGGCGACGTCAGCCTGACCCCGCAGCCGACCAGTCAGCGCTCGTTCTCCCCTCAGCGTGGGAATCCGCTGCGGTGGCTTCGCCGGCTCTGGGTGGTTCTCTTCCTGGGCCCCGCCCTCGTCCACCGCGTTTGTGCTCTCGGCGCGGCGAGGTTAACATGGTCAAGAAACAACAGCCATCGGAAGAGGCTGATAGTAGGGGCCCACACAGGAAAATGCCTCCTTATTACGCGCAAAATAATGAATCCTCCACCTGATAGCTGGGACCCACCAGAAGGGTCTCTGTATTTGGTGAAAAAAACGTTCCCCCCGCTGTCAGCTCGGACCCACCGGAAATGCCTCCTTATTACGCACAAAAAAAATGAATACTCCCCCTGCTAGCTGGGACTCACCTTGGTGGGAGGCTGACTTGTGGGCCTACTAAGTTTACGGGGATGGAGGGCTTTGTCAACTAAGTCAATATGAACGACTCTAGATCCTGTGACCGTACGATGTCCATCCAACAGCCGTAGTGCTTCTTCAACCTCTGGTCTTCGTGCTCCAGCCGCCCAAAGCAGCGCCGGTCGTGTCGCGTGCTCCTGCCTCCCGTGGCCGGCTATGATGCCGCGGAGGCCTCACCGCCCCTACTACTCCCACCGCTGGCCAGGCCATCCCTCTACTCACCCACACCCCCTGTTATTCTGCGGCGACGGCAGCCTCACCCTCGTACTCCTCTTCGCGTGGGCATCCACTGCCGCGTCTTCCCCGGCTCCGCGTCGTCCCCTTCCTAGGCCTCGCCGTCGTCCACCGCCGTGGTGCTCTCGGCGCGGCGTGGTCAATGTGGTCAACGACCGACTTCCATCGGAAGAGTACTGTCCGTGGAGAGGCTGACAGCTGGGTCCACGGCGGCCGCAAGGAAGTGCCTCCTTATTACGTGCAAAATAATTATTCCTCCACCTGACAGCGGGGACCCACCGGACGGGCCACCATATTTCGCGAAAAAACGTTTCCCCCCTGACTGCTGGGACCCACTAGCTACACCTTTGCACCCAAGGAAGTGTGCCCGGGCAAAAAAAACGATTTGCCCCCATGACTGCTGGGACCCACCAGCTACATCTTCGCACGCAAGGAAGTGCGTTGGGGAAAAAAATGATTCGCCCCCCTGACTGGTGGGACCCACCAGCTACATCTTCGCACGCAAGGAAGTGCCTGACAGTCGGGACCCACCTGGTCGAAGCGTACGTAGCGTTGTCATTCTGGTCATGAACGTGTACGTACATACTGGTCGATGTAGAGGCGCGCACGTGTCGTAGTAGAGGCGCGCACGTGTCGTAGTAGAGGAGCGCACGTAGCATGTACACGTATGTACAGCGGCGAGGGTGCAAGAAAGAAAATACGGCCACGTACATACATACGGGTAGGGTTTCGAACGCCTACTTGCGCATACGTACATGGCTGGGTCGGAACGGAGAAACAGCGTCGTCGTCGTGTTCATGGGGAGCCAAGCGGCTGGGTCGGAACGGAATGCGTGGTTGTGTTCATCGGGAGGGCTTGGACGGAATAGGTGATGGAAACGACGCCTGGCGTACCGCACGACGGAGGAAACGGACCTCCTACATTCGGAACGGGGTCCTGCTGATCGGGAGGGGTGTGGCGTACCGCAAAACGGAGGAAACGGACCTCCTACGGTCGAAACGGGGGTCCTGTTGATCGGGAGGGGTGTGGCGTACCACAAAACGGACGAAACGGACCTCCTACGGTCGAAACGGGGGTCCTGTTGATTGGGAGGGGTGTGGCGTACCGCAAAACGGACGTAACGGACTTGTGTTGGAGCGCTACGGTCGAAACGGGGGTCTTGTTCATCGGGAGGGGTGTGGCGTACCGCAAAACGGGACTCCACGAGGTACTGTTCGTCTCCATCGTCGACCTCCTCCAGCCTCCACGGGCTACCGTCGACCTCCTCCAGCCTCCACGGGCGCCTGTTCATCCAGCCTCCACTGGGCGCTACTCCACCGGCTACTGTTCAACCACCCCTCCACGGGCACCCCTCCACCGTCTACTGTTCATCCAGCCCTCCACACCACGGGGTCCTGTTCAACCACCCTCCACGGCCACCCCTCCACCGGCTACTGTTCATCCGGCCCTCCACAGCACGGGGTCCTGTTCAACCACCCCTCCACGGCCACCCCTCCACCGCCTACTGTTCATCCAGCCCTCCACACCACGGGGTCCTGTTCATCCAGAGGCAACGCCACCGCTCACTGTTCATCCAAACCCCCCCGCAACGCTCACTGTTCATCCCAGAGGCAGCATCGATCGGCTTCAGTTAGCAGCAGTAGCGAAGGAATCGCTCCATCGGGTTCAGTTAATAGCCATCGATCGATCGCTCGGGTTCAGTAACGCACAGCCTGCGGTGCAATCGCTCGGGTTCAGTTAGAGCCCAACGCCTCGCCCGGATTCAGTTAGAGCCAACGCCTCGCACGTGTACGAGAGAAACGCGCATCGCTCGGCCCCGACCTCCCGCCGTAACCGACAACTCCCTGAAATTTTCCTCCCCCTCGCTTCTACCACGGTTTTTTCCGTCATGGACGGCCCAAAGAATGTCATGCAGCTGCGTCTCCGGCCCGCCCAGGACGAAAAGCCCATTTTCTGTCATGATTTTTTCTCATAGAAGTAGGAGCCCACCACATCTATGATGATACCAGGTTTTGTCACAATTATCGTCATAGAAGTGTCATATGTGTGACAGAAAAAAAATTCGTTCGGCCCAAAATGTCACGGATGTGTCTTTTTTGTAGTGTTTGTCTTCTCCACATAACCTCCATCATTACATTCTATTCCACCTATAGTGTTATATCCATGGCTTGCGCTCATGTATTGCGTGGGGGTTGAAAAAGCTGAAGCGCGTTAAAAAGTATGAACCAATTGCTCGGCTTGTCATCGGGGTTGTGCATGATGGGGGCATTTTGTGTGACGAAAATGAAGCATGGCCAAACTATATGATTTTGTAGGGATAAGCTTTCTTTGGCCTTGCTGTTTTGAAAAGACATGATTGCTTTATTGGTACGCTCGAAGTATTATTGTTTTTATGTCAAATGATAGACTGTTGCTTTGAATCATTCATGTCTTAATATTCATCCATGATTAGACATATGATCAAAATTATGCTAGGTAGCATTCCACATCAAAAATTATCTTTTTTATCATTTACCTACTCAAGTACGAGCAGGAATTAAGCTTGGGGATGCTGATACGTCTCCATCGTATATATAATTTTTGATTGTTCCATGCCAATATTATTCAACTTTCATATACTTTTGGCAACTTTTTATACTATTTTTTGGGACTAACATATTGATCCAGTGCCCAGTGCCAGTTCCTGTCTGTTGCATGTTTTATGTTTTGCAGAAACCCCATATCAAACGGAGTCCAAACGGGATAAAAACGGACGAAGAATTATTTTGGAATATTTGTGACTTTTGGGAGGAAGAATCAACGCGAGACGATGCCCGAGGTGGCCACGAGATAGGGGCCCACGCCCACTTAAAGTGGGCGCGCCCCCCACCCTCATGGGCCACCCGTAAGGCGGTTGATGCCCTTCTTTGGCCGCAAGAAAGCTAATTTTTGGAAAACGATCTGGGCAAAGGTTTCAATCCAATCGGACTTACGAATCTCCAGATATAAAGGAAACGGTGCCAGGGCAGAATTCCAGAAGGCAGAAACAGAGAGATAGATCCAATCTCGGAGGGGCTCTCGCCCCTCCCAAGCCATGGGAGCCAAGGACCAGAGGGGAAACCCTTCTCCCATCTAGGGAGGAGGTCAAGGAAGAAGAAGAAGAAGAAGAATGGAGGCTCTCTCCCCCTTGCTTCCGGTGGCGCCGGAACGCCGTCGGGGGCCATCATCATCACCGCGATCTTCACCAACACCACCGTCATCTTCACCAACATCTCCATCACCTTCCCCCTTCTATATCCAGCGGTCCACTCTCCCGCAACCCGCTGTACCCTCTACTCTAACATGGTGCTTTATGCTTCATATTATTATCCAATGATGTGTTGCCATCCTATGATGTCTGAGTAGATTTTCGTTGTCCTATTGGTGGTTGATGAATTGCTATGATTGATTTAATTTGCTTGTGGTTATGTTGCTGTCCTATTGTGCCCTCTGTGTCGCGCAAGCATGAGGGATTCCCGCTGTAGGGTGTTGCAATACGTTCATGATTCTTTTATGGTGGGTTGCTTGAGTG
This sequence comes from Triticum aestivum, assembly GCF_018294505.1. Lineage (NCBI taxonomy): Eukaryota > Viridiplantae > Streptophyta > Magnoliopsida > Poales > Poaceae > Triticum > Triticum aestivum. The sequence continues at coordinate 165,478,607 of NC_057799.1, read as the reverse complement.
ACAGAAGCATAAACCCGAGTAAGGGGATTGTTGCGTATGGGATAAAGGGGACTTGATGCTTTAATGCTATGGTTGGGTTTTACCTTAATGAATCTTTAGTAGTTGCGGACGCTTGCTAGAGTTCCAATCATAAGTGCATATGATCCAAGAAGAGAAAGTATGTTAGCTTATGCCTCTCCCACATAAAACTTGCTATCGGTCTAGTAAAGTAGTCAATTGCTTAGGGACAATTTCACAACTCCTACCACCACTTTTCCACACTCGTTATACTTACTTTATTGCATCTTTATCTAAACAGCCCCTACTTTTTATTTACGCGTTCTTTAGTTTCTTGCAAACCTATCCAACAACACCTACAAAGTACTTCTAGTTTCATACTTGTTCTAGGTAAAGCAAACGTCAAGCGTGCGTAGAGTCATACCAGTGGCAGATAGGACTTGAGAGAGTATTTGTTCTACCTTTAGCTCCTTGTTGGGTTCGACACTCTTACTTATCGAAAGAGGCTACAACTAACCCGTATACTTGCGGGTCATCAGTGGCCGGGAACGAGACGTGAGTACGTGCATCATGGTGCACCTCTTCTTTAGGTGCAGGTACTTACGTGGGTGGGTGTGAGAGAGATGGTTTGTGCGAAACAGAGGCAATGTGTCGATGATATCTCAAAAAAATGTAACATATGCAATGTGTGTGAAATAGAGTCATGGATATATCATATAAAGAGGGAGCGATCCATGAGAAGAGAATGAAGGGATCATCGGTGTGAGATATCGGTAGAATCGAAAACAGGGATGAAGTGTGTGGGTGCGCAATCAATAAAGAGTGCCATTGAATTTGTGTTTGCCAATGTCAAAGATACAGGGCGGCTGGCCTACTGGAATGTGAGAGGGCAGAGGTGCAGTTTTTCTCTGTGGCATGGATACCTACCTACAACATTCTACTATCGGTGTGTGTGTGGGGGGGGGGAGGGGGCCGAGACCTAACTATAGAGAGGTAGATCGACTAGTATATGTGTAGAGAAGGAGAGAGACCTAGCAATGTATTAAGGGAGATCGATCGGCATCCTTGCATATGTGTAGCAGAGGAACAAGGTTGGGAGCTTCTCACAAATGGTGGGAGAGGCCTGCTAGTCGGAGGTACGAGTGCAATATCAATAAGAGATGAACGGGGATGTCTGCCTGTCTATGCACGTGCGTGTGAGAGACGGGTTGGGATGTATGCAAGGATGATGAGGGGGGATGATATGGTTGTGGTAAGCAGACGTAACTACATAGGAAGGTCATTCTTCATGTGTCCGAGAAAGGGAGAGACATAACTAGTGTGGTAAGTCGATCGGTGCATGGGGAAAAAGAATTATAGTTGACCTAGCTATATGTAGGGAGATCGGTACGTATACATGCATGCATGTGTTAGAAGCAAATAAGGTCCGGAGAGACGGACAGGGGGAGAGGGGTGCGGCTAGGAGGTGGTGCGAGAGGCCTACTATGTCGAGGGGGAGGAGTGTGCGAGTATGAGAATGATGAAAAGAGGGGCGGGAGTGTGCACCTGCGTGGAACCGTATTGGACATAGGGGGCATGGACGGTAAGAAGAGAAGAGGGGAAGTGTGTGTTTGTGGTAGCGGCACACTTGGCTAGAGAGGTATATCGACAGGTGTGTGCCGGAAAGAAGGAGCCGGGGGCCTACACACACCATGGGTGAATGACCTAAAGAGAAATAACGAATGTGCGCGATGGAGGGGACGCTAAGGGAGGGTGAGAGGGGGGGTGTGCAGGCACGATAGAAAGTTAGCACTAGCTAGCTACAAATAGAAGAGGATCGTGAAGGTGTAAAAGATGAACAGAGATCATAATTCATTATAAAAAGTGGATTCGAGTATTTGAAGAAGATATCATAATGTAGAACATTGATTATAATTTGGGACAATGTGTGGCTTTTGCAGCTGAGGGCTAAATACTTGTCATAATGTAGGGGGCGGGGCACTATACTTTGTGTGATACACACGGTGTATGTATTGAACATGGTTTAGATTATGAATATCTAGTTAGTACATCAAATGTACTATTATTCGGAATCAACATCAAGTGTATTCAAAAATTTGAATTCGAGTTCATATAGTACACATAGTTCATATCTATCTCTATAGTAATCATGTGGTGTCTTGTTAAGGTAATACACGAATGATGGTTTAAGTTGGCAACAATCGTGATTGTAGATTCTTATTCAAATAGAGAAACCAATTCAAATTTAGTTCAAATTGCAGCGGTAGTATAGACATTTGGAATGCACTAAAATATTGGTATGAGTAGGTTACAGGCATTATACAGCCAGCGAAAAATTTAATTGGACATAACATGGATTCATAGCTTTGAATAGCATTTGTATAGTAAAACAGGACAAGACTCTCTCTTTGTGCGGTGTGAATAGTTTTTTTTCATTTTTTTCGTTGAGGGAAGTGTGAATTGATTTGGTACGTACAATATAACACATTAGGCTTGTCTCTAAAATTCAACCCGCGCCTTGTTATATCCCGAAAATTCAGATATCGTGCTCCCAAAACCCGCGCCTTTCTATCCCGAAATTATAACGCACGCGAAAACTCCCTCCAGCTGCCAAATCCCGACACGCGAAATCCCCCTTCTAACCCTGAGCCGAAAGGGCTGCTATGTCGGTGTACTAAAATAGGGGCACTCCTTTGTACCCCTTACTTGTGCACGGGCAGTCAGAGCCGCGCCCGCGGCCACACTTAGCATGGAAGAGGGAGGGGTCAAGACCGCAGGATGGTCAACGCAACGCCAAGGCCGAATACACAAGGACCAAGAGGGTAGGGTAGGCTCCCCCGGCAGGACCTTTGCCGGGGCAGCCTTCGCAGCCACGGCAAGAACCTTGCCGGGGCAGCTTGCCCGACCCCAACGGAGCGCGCCACCCTCGAGCCCAAGGTTTCCGACAACCACATGGGAACCAAGGCTCGGGAGGCACCTCCATGATGGCATGCAGATCTTTGGCACGCCCCGCAACCGTAGTAGGGATTCCTGTGATCCCATAGGTGTCGTTCCCACCGAGATCTTTGGCACGCCAGGTAGGGGGCCGCAGTTGTGAGAATCTGGTTCGGTCGTCAGCCTAGCAGTTCTCTGTCGCCATGGCTTCTAAGGAAGAAGGCGACCAAGCGAGCAGCACTGTCGGCGGATGCAGCAAGCGTTCGCGCGACGACAAGAAAGCTAAGTCATGCAAAAACTCTGAGTAATTCCTATTCATATAAGGTTATCCTCCTCGGAGATCTTTCCTTTGTATGAGAAACCTGCACGCAGTGGGGCCCTTCCATTATTGGCGACGCCCTTGGTCTATTTCGAGTCCGCTCAACAGATCGAGCGGCTGCGTCGAGAACGGCAGGGTGGCCTTCCGCTATTGGCAACGCTCTCGCTCTGTCTCGAGTCTGCTCGACAGTTCGAGCGGTCGCGCTGAGAACGGCAAGGTGGTTCGCACGGCAGCAAGCACACCCTGCCGGCCGCTAAAGGATCTGTCCTTCAAAGCGCTGCGGTTTGGGTTTACGCGCTAACAAGCCTGCCCAATTGGCGTAGGGTGGACATACAAGGAGAGGTTGAACAGGGAAATAACATGCATCGTTTTAAAACACTGCAGAGTTATATTACATCAATTGTTGCTGCGGTTCTAACTAAGGATAAACATTGTCTTGGTCATGAACCTGCAGCGGCGATAAGAAATGGGGTGCCTAATCCCGGTGCTTGCCCTCTACCCTCTGAATTCCGCCAACCCGGCTGATGATGGGCTCGATACGCTCCTCGAGCACCGTGAGGTCTGCATCCTCCAGCAAGCTATCGAGCGCGGCGTCGAAGTCAAGGTTGGCGTTCCAGTATGCCAGCTTGGTGAGGACCTTGGTCATGGCACCCCCGCAAATTATCCGGGCCTCGCTGGCCAGGGAGCTCGCCCAGTTGGAGTTGAATCGTTCCAGGGCTCCAAGAACACCCTCGAAGAACAGGGTCAGCTTGGCGATGGGGCTCACATTCGGCTCCGGGGCGTACCTCACGTCTGGCATCCCCATGTCGGCCAGCTGCTTGGTGATCCTGTTGGCGACGTCGGCGAGGCGGCTGATCCAGAGGTTCTCGCCCTTCACGAAATCCTTGTGGTTGGCGGCGTTGTTCTTCCGCAGCTGCCTCTCCTCCGCCAGGATCTTCGTCAAGGTTCCCTCCCAGGTCCTGACCTCCGACAGCATCCCCTCAAGGCCCTCCAGCTTCAGCTTCAGGTCCTTGATGGAGATATTGGCGCGGGAGAGCTGCTCGGCCTTGTCAAGGAACTCGGCTTGCGCCACCGTCAGGGCGCAGTTGACTGTGTCCTTCTCCTTCGCCAGCTCCTCGGTCCAAGTCTTCAGGCCATCCTGCTCCACCTCCAGCTCCTTCACCTTGTCGCCGTGGGCCAGGGCTTGTGCATCAAGCGCTTCCCTGTGCTTCTGCTCTGCTACCTCTTGAGCACTGCGTTGGTTTTCCCTTGAAGAGGAAAGGGTGATGCAGTAAAGTAGCGTAAGTATTTCCCTCAGTTTTTGAGAACCAAAGTATCAATCCAGTAGGAGGCTCCTCGAAAGTCCCTTGTACCTACACAAACAAACAAGAACCTCGCAACCAACGCGATAAATGGGTTGTCAATCCCTTCACGGAAGCTTGCGAAAGTGAGATCTGATAGAGATAATAAGATAAATATTTTGGTATTTTTATGATATAGATTGGAAAGTAAAAGATGCAAATAAAAGATAAATGGGAAACTTATATGATAAAAGATAGACCCGGGGGCCATAGGTTTCACTAGTGGCTTCTCTCAAGATAGCATAAGTATTACAGTGGGTGAACAAATTACTGTCGAGCAATTGATAGAAAAGTGCATAGTTATGACAATATCTAGGCATGATCATGTATATAGGCATCACGTCCACAACAAATAGATCGAAATGATTCTGCATCTACTACTATTACTCCACACATCGACCGACTCCTGCCTGCATCTAGAGTATTAAGTTCATAAGAATAGAGCAACGCATTAAGAAAGATGACATGATGCAGAGGGATAAACTCAAGCAATATGATATAAACCCCATCTTTTTTATCCTCGATGGCAACAATGCAATACGTGCCTTGCTGCCCCTGCTGTCACTGGGAAAGGACACCGCAAGATTGAACCCAAAGCTAAGCACTTCTCCCATTGCAAGAAAGATGAATCTAGTAGGCCAAACCAAACTGATAATTCGATGAGACTTGCAAAGATAACCAATCACACATAAAAGAATTCAGAGAAGATTCAATTATTTCTCATAGATAAACTTTATCATAAACCCACAATTCATCGAATCTCGACAAACACACCGCAAAAAGAGTTAAATCGAATAGATCTCCAAGAAGATCGAGGAGAACTTTGTATTGAGATTCAAAGAGAGAGAAGAAAGCCATCTAGCTAATAAGTATGGACCCGAAGGTCTGTGGTAAACTACTCACAACTCATCGGAGAGGCCTTGGAAATGATGTAGAGGCCCTCCCTGGTCGATTCCCCCTCCAGCGGAGCGCCGGCGAAGGCTCCAAGATGGGATCTCGCGGATACAGAAGGTTGCGGCGGTGGAATTAGGTTTTCATGGTGCTCCTGGATGTTCTCGGGGTACGTGGATATATATAGGAGAAAGAAGTAGGTCGGTGGAGCCACGAGGGGCCCACGAGGGTGGGGGCGCGCCGGGCACCCTCGTGGCCGCCTCGTTGACTTCTTGACGTCCACTCCAAGTCTCCTGGTTTGCAACTGTTCCAAGAAGATCGCTCCCAAAGGTTTCATCCCCTTTGGACTCCATTTGATATTCCTTTTCTTCGAAACACTGAAATAGGCAAAAAAACAGCAATCCGGGCTGGGCCTCCGATTAGTAGGTTAGTCCCAAAAATGATATAAAAGTGCAAAGTAAAGCCCATAAACATCCTAAATAGGTAATATAATAGCATGGAACAATCAAAAATTATAGATACGTTGGAGACATATCAAGCATCCCCAAGCTTAATTCCTGCTCGTCCTCGAGTAGGTAAATGATAAAAACAGAATTTTTGATGTGGAATGCTACCTAGCATAATTCTCAATGTAATTTTTTTATTGTGGCATGAATGTTCAGATCCAAATGATTCCAAATAAAAGTTCATATTGACATAAAAACAATAATACTTCAAGTATACTAACAAAGCAATCATGTCTTCTCAAAATAACATGGCTAAAGAAAGCTATCCCTACAAAATCATATAGTCTGGCTATGCTCTATCTTCATCACACAAAGTATTTAATCATGCACAACCCCGATGACAAGCCAAGAAATTGTTTCATACTTTAATATTCTCAAACTTTTTCAACTTTCATGCAATACATGAGCGTGAGTGTAGCGACCAGACATCAAACAGTCTGATCTCTGTGCTTTAGTGTCATCCCTGGATCAGTAATGCTGACACGCATAGTACTTGAAGGATTTATAACAGAGTAGCAATCACACACTTATTACAACGAATGTCTCAAAAGAGAACTTATTACAATAAATATGGCTTAAGGCCATCTAATAACGATAACAGCGGAAGGCTTGGAAGATAAGTGAGTCCATCAACTCCAACGGCATCACTGAGTATAGAACCACGACCTAAAGGCACCTTTCTCGTCGTCTAAAAAGTCTGCAACATGAACGTTGCAGCCCGAAAACGGGTCAACACATGGAATATGCTGGCAATGTAACACATCGAGAGTAATGAAAGAATAAAGCTATATGATACGTCTCCAACGTATCTATAATTTTTGATTGTTCCATGCTATTATATTACCCCTTTTGGATGTTTATGGGCTTTATTTTACACATTTATATCATTTTTGGGACTAACCTACTAACCGGAGGCCCAGCCTATATTGCTGTTTTTTTTGCCTATTTCAGTATTTTGAAGAAAGGGAATATCAAACGGAGTCCAAACGGAATGAAACCTTCGGGAGCGTGATTTTTGGAACAAACGTGATCCAGAGGACTTGGAGTGCAAGCCAAGAAGCTTCCGAGGCTCCCACGAGATAGGAGGGCGCCCCCCCCCCTGTAGGGCGCGCCCCTGTCTCGTGGGCCCCTCGGGCGGCCACCGACGTACTTCTTCCTCCTATATATACCTACGTACCCTGAAAACATCCAGGAGCAGGACGAAACACAATTTCCACCACCGCAACCTTTTGTATCCGCGAGATCCCATCTTGGAGCCTTCGCCGGCGTTCTGCCGGAGGGGGAATCGACCACGGAGGGCTTCTACATCAACATCCTTGCCCCTCCGATGAGTTGTGAGTAGTTTACCATAGACCTACGGGTCCATAGTTATTAGCTAGATGGCTTCTTCTCTCTTCTTGGATCTCAATACAATGTTCTCCCCCTCTCTTGTGGAGATCTATTCGATGTAAACTCTTTTCGCGGTGTGTTGTCGAGATCCGATGAATTGTGGGTTTAAGATCAAGTTTATCTATGAATAATATTTGAATCTTCTCTGAATTATTTTATGTATGATTGAGTTATCTTTGGGAGTCTCTTCGAATTATCAGTTTGGTTTGGCCTACTAGATTGATCTTTCTTGCCATGGGAGAAGTGCTTAGCTTTGGGTTCAATCTTGCGGTGTCCTTACCCAGTGACAGAAAGGGTTGCAAGGCACGTATCGTATTGTTGCCATCGAGGATAACAAGATGGGGTTTATATCATATTGCTTGAGTTTATCCCTCTACATCATGTCCTCTTGCTTAATGTGTTACTCTGTTCTTATGAACTTAATACTCTAGATGTAGGCAGGAGTCGGTCGATGTGCGGAGTAATAGTAGTAGATGTAGGCAGGAGTCGGTCCACTTGTTATGGACGTGATGCCTATATACATGATCATGCCTAGATAATCTCATAACTATGAACTTTTCTATCAATTGCTCGACAGTAATTTGTTCACCCACCGTAATACTTATGCTATCTTGAGAGAAGCCACTAGTGAAACCTATGGCCCCCGGGTCTATCTCTTATCATATTTTCTTTCAATCTACTTTTATTTGCATCTTTACTTTTTGCATCTATATTATAAAATACCAAAAATATATTTATCTTATCATACTATCTTTATTAGATCTCACTTTCCCAAGTGGTCGTGAAGGGATTGACAACCCCTTTATTGCGTTGATTGCGAGTTCTCAGTTTGTTTGTGTAGGTGTGTGGGACTTTTGAGGAGCCTCCTACTGGATTGCTACCTTGGTTCTCAAAAACTGAGGGAAATACTTACGCTACTATTGCTGCATCACCCTCTCCTCTTCGAGGAAAACCAACGCAAGCTCAAGACGTAGCACTATACTACATGCATGTATGGCTGGTGGAAAGCTCTATGGTTACAGTTTTTGCGTAAAGCCAATTTTTCCCTACTGCAAAGGAATAAATTTTATTTAACTATCATGGTGGTTGTTAAACATTGATAGTGTAGACACCCTCTCAATCCCAATTAAACATCATCATTAAAACCCAACAATATTAATTAAAGTAACATGATGAGATTCACATGATAATCCAAGTACTAGATACTCAAGATGTCCATAACCGAGGACACGGCTAACCATGATTAGTTTATACACTCTGCAGAGGTTTGCGCACTTTTCCCCACAAGACTCGATCTCCTCCATTGGGATTCTTGCACTACATGGTGTTTGAGAAACGGATGACCGGTACATAGTCTTTCAGAAGCGCTAGCACCTTACGATCGGGTAGACCGTTACACCTACTTTCCCCTACATCTGCTAGTCTACCACTGTAAGAGTTCGCACGACTTAATCAACTATGCTAGAGCCCATAGTAGCTTGTGGCTGCACACGGAAGTTTCTAGCATGAATAATCTCATTATCCCTTTGAGCCTGGGTGGCGGTCCATAAAGAAAAACAGGCAATCGCTGGAATACCCAGGTGCCTCAATCCACCCAGATGTGTATTAAAGTTGCCACCTTAAATAAACCATTAACTTAACATTTATCACATCTGTCATGGATACACTCACCCAATCTACGTCCACTAGCATAGGACGGCATAATAAGCAAACGTAGAGTAACTCCCAAGGGTTTGATAATAAAACAGGTAATAGGTACTACCTCATCTACTTCCCAAAACCCACATATTAATCAAATCCTAATCATGCAATTGTTTGAGGATTGATCTAATGCAATAAAAGTGGGTAGTAAAAAGGTATGATCAAAGTGTTACATGCCTTGCTGATGATCCGTGAAACCTAGAGATTCAAAGTAGCAAGCGGCGCACTCCGGGTACTCTATTGCAAACAAACAAGCATACAATAAGTACTCATCTAATGCACGGGTAAAACTCAAATAAAAGATCTAACTAGAAAGTTCAACTTAAGAACTCGGGTTTGCAAAAAGAATCAAATCAAACGAAGCAACGAAAATCAAACGGCGAAAGAAACAAGCTTCGTTTACTAATCTGGACCTAAGTCAAATTTTACAGAAGCAAAAACTTTTTTGAGTTGATTAACCGGAAAGAGGGTTTCGAGGCGAAACTCTAGGCGGTTGAATCGCCTGATTCCGATAAACGAGCGAAAAGTTATACTAGAACAAAAATCGCATCAGAAATCACGATTAGAAATAATCGCGGAAAATCCGAGAAAAAGATAAACTTACGAACAGGCTAACGAACGAACGTTCGCTGTCTGCGGCTAAACGAGGAAAACCGTTCGTTAAAACAAACGTACGGACGAACGTCCGCTAAAATAAACTAAACCGAAAAAACAGATCTAGGGTTTAAAAAAACGAACGAAAAACCAGCAGAAAACCGAGCGGTTTTCTCGAGGAAAACCGCCGGCGGCGGGGCGGTGGCTACCTCCGGCGAGGGGGCGGCGGGGTCCGGCGGGGTCGGCGGGGCGGCGACGGGGTCCGGTGGGGCGGCGGCGGGGCAGCGGCGTCCGGCGGGGCAGCGTCCGGCGTCGGCGGCGGCGGGCGGCGCGGGATCCGGCAGCAGCGCGGCGGCGGCGGCAGCGGGGCTAGGGTTAGGGTTTGGTGCGGGGCGGGCTGAGGCTCAGGTGGGCTCGGGGCGGCGCCTTATAAAGGCCCGGCCAGGCGGAGTCCTGGCCGAACCCGGCCCAAAGTCGGTTTCGTTTTTTTTTAAAACATGACGCGCAGAAAAACAAATAAAAGAAATACCAAACGGACTCCAAAAATCCCGAAATAAATTTCCCCGACTTCTAAAATCAAGACGGTCAAGATGAACATTTATTTGGGGCATAAATGCAATTTTGAAAAACGCGCATTTTTCCTAAATTCAAATAAAATAGCAATAAACTCCAAAATAAAATCTTATTTGATTTTATTATCCAATCCTCAGTATTTCCTTATTTTGGGAAAGTCATTTTATTCCCTCTCTCCTATTTTTATTGTAGAAATAATTGAAGATGAAATAAATAAAAGCAAATGATCCTATTTTCAAATTTTGAGAAAACTCAAATATGAAAATAACGAAATTCCCAACTCTCTCTGTGGGTCCTTGAGTTGCGTGAAATTTCTAGGATCAAGCCAAAATGCAATAAAATATGATATGCAATGATGATCTATGTATAACATTCCAAATCGAAAATTTGGGATGTTACAAACCTACCCCCCTTAAGATGAATCTCGCCCTCGAGATTCGGGTTGGCTAGAAAATCGGTGAGGGTGGTCCTTCAGCAGATCTTCCTCTCGCTCCCAGGTGGCTTCATCCTCGGTGTGGTGGCTCCACTGAACTTTGCAAAACTTGATAACCTTGCCGTAGGTGACTCGGCTGGCATATTCGAGATTCTTGACTGGTTTCTCCTCATAGGTCAAATCACTATCGAACTGAATTGCTTCCAGCGGCACTGTATCTCTCAGCGGTATATCAGCCATCTCTACATGGCACTTCTTCAATTGGGAAACGTGGAACACGTCATGAACTCCTGACAATCCTTCAGGCAACTCCAACTTGTAGGCAACTTCTCCCATACGTTCCAAAACTTTGTATGGTCCCACAAAACGTGGTGCTAGCTTTCCCTTAACTCCAAAACGCTTAACTCCTCGAAGTGGAGATACACGAAGATAAACTCTGTCTCCGACTTCGTAAACTGTCTCCTTGCGCTTTGAATCTGCATAGCTCTTCTGCCTGGATTGGGCTACCTTGAGCCTATCGCGAATCAACTTCACCTTCTGTTCAGACTCTTTAACCAAATCTGGTCCAAACAACTGACGGTCTCCAACTTCATCCCACGACAATGGGGTTCTGCACCTCCTTCCGTACAAAGCTTCGAAAGGGGCCATTTTCAGGCTGGATTGATAACTGTTGTTGTAGGAGAACACTGCATACGACAAATTATCGTCCCAGCTAGATCCATAATCTAGCGCACAAGCTCTCAGCATATCCTCCAAAATCTAATTGACTCTCTCGGTTTGTCCATCTGTCTGCGGGTGAAAAGTTGTACTGAACTCTAGCCTGGTACCCAAAGTTTTGTGCAACTGATTTCAGAACTTTGAGGTAAACTGGGTTCTTCTATCTGATACAATGCTCCTCGGAACTCCATGCAGACATACGATCTTGGTCATGTATATCTTTGCCAACTTAGCACTGGTGTAAGTGGTCTTCACTGGGATGAAATGAGCTACCTTCGTCAAACGATCGACTACAACCCAAATCGAGTCATAGCCTGAACGAGTCCTGGGCAATCCCGTGATAAAATCCATGCCTAACTTATCCCACTTCCATTCGGGTATTGGCAATGGCTGTAACAATCCTGCCGGCTTCTGATGCTCTGCCTTCACTCTCTGACAGACATCACATACTGCTACATACTCCGCTATATCCTTCTTCATTCCGGTCCACCAGAAAGTATCCTTCAAATCCAAATACATCTTGGTATTTCCTGGGTGAATTGAATACGGCGAATCATGGGCCTCCTGTAGAATCAACTTCCTGATCTCCGGGTCATTAGGCACATAAACGCGGTCCTCAAACCATAAGGTATCATGCTCATCCTCACGAAATCCTTTAGCTTTTCCTTTGCTCATCTTCTCCTTTATAGAGGCAATCTCCTTGTCAGCCTTCTGAGCTTCTCTGATCTTTTCCATCAACGTTGACTGAATCTCCAATGCTGCAACATAGCCTCTCGGAACTATCTCCGAACATAAATCGCGAAGGTCCTCGGCTAACTCCTTTGGTAATCCTCCGGTCATGAGTGTGTTGACATGGCTCTTACGACTCAACGCATTGGCCACTACGTTAGCCTTTCCGGGGTGATAATGCAATCTCATATCATAATCTTTGATGAGTTCCAACCATCTCGTTTGCCTGAGATTTAGCTCCTTTTGCGCGAAAATGTACTTCAAACTCTTGTGATCCGTGTACACTTCACAATGGTTTCCGATGAGAAAATGTCTCCAAGTCTTCAATGCATGCACTACGGCTGCTAACTCCAAATCATGTGTGGCATAATTTAACTCATGGGGCTTCAGCTCTCGTGAAGCATATGAAACAACTCTTCCCTCCTGCATAAGCACTGCTCCAAGTCCTCCACGTGAAGCTTCGCAATACACCTCATAATCCTTGCGCTGATCTGGCAAAATCAACACTGGCGATGTAACCAAACGTTTCTTCAATTCCTAGAAACTGGCCTCACATTCCTCAGTCCATTTAAACTTGGTATCCTTCTTTAACAACTCCGTCATAGGCTTCGCAATCTTCGAGAAATTCTCAATGAATCTCCGGTAGTATCCTGCCAGCCCAAGAAAACTCCGGATCTCTCCAACTGTTGTTGGTGCTACCCAATTTGTCACAGTGACAACCTTGGTGGGATCTACTGCTATTCCTTCTCCGAATATAACATGTCCGAGGAATCCAACTTCTTTCAACCAAAACTCACATTTGCTGAACTTGGCATATAACTGATGTTCTCTGAGCTTCTCAAGTACCAAACGCAAATGCTCCTTATGCTCCTCTTCGTTCTTCGAGTAGACCAAAATATCATCCATGAACACCACGACGAACTTATCCAAAAACTCCATAAGCACCTTGTTCATCATGTTCATGAAATATGCAGGTGCGTTAGTCAGACCAAATGACATAACGGTATACTCATATAGCCCATACCTGGTGGTAAAAGTTGTCTTAGGTATATCCTGCTCTCGAATCTTCAACTGATGGTATCCTGATCGCAGATCGATCTTGGAAAATACCTTAGCTCCTTGCAATTGGTCAAACAAATCATTGATCATCGGCAGTGGGTACTTGTTCTTGATGGTCACTTCATTCAGTCCTCGATAATCAACAACCATCCTTAATGATCCGTCCTTCTTCTCCACTAGAAGCACTGGTGATCCCCAAGGTGAAGAACTTGGGCGAATATAGCCTTTATCCAGTAACTCCTTAATTTGCTTCTTAATTTCCTCCAAATCTTGTGCGGGCATCCTGTATGGTCTCTTAGATATTGGCCCTATGCCTGGCAAAAGCTCGATCAATAACTCAATGTCTCTATCCGGTGGCATGCCTGGCAACTCTTCTGGAAATACATCAGGGAAATCCTTCACCACTGGTACTTCCTCCTACACAACTCCTGATAAGGAATTTACTTGTGTCCTCTTCGGCTCATGCCGTGATACATACTTGATCCTTCTTCCTTCTGGGGTTGTAAGCAAAATCGTCTTACTGGCGCAATCGATGTTTCCTCCATACATCGACAGCCAATCCATACCCAGAATTACATCCAAACCTTGTGATTCCAAAATGATTAAATCCGAGGGGAAAACATGCCTACCTATACTCAATGGCACTTGAAAACATCCTTGACTGGCCATATACTCCGCTCCTGGTGAGCTTACTAACATAGGTGTTCTAAGAACTTTGGTGGGCAGTTTATACTTATCCACAAATCCCCTTGATATGTATGAATGCGATGCACCGGTATCAAAAAGAACGATTGCAGTAAATGACTTAACCAAAAACTTACCTATTACTACATCTGGCTGGGCTTCAACCTCCTCCACATTAACGTGGTTCACCTGTCCCCTGTTGAAAGGGTTCAGCTTCTTTCCTAAGCTTCCATTGCCATTTCCATTCTGGGCTTCAGGACATTCATTGGCATAATGTCCATTCTTCTGGCACTTATAGCAAGTGACTTGGCTCAGGTCTCTCTTGGCTGGGGTTGACGGGTTGGTACGGTTCTGGCAGTTGCTTCCTCCATTCCCGTTACCATTCTTGGGGCCATTATGGTTGTGCGAGCTTCCTACTCCATGGGTATGCTGGAAATGTCCTCCCGATTTCGGGGTAAAACGTGGCTTCTGCTGAGCTCCAGAAGTGTACTTCCCTTGTCCATACTTCCTCTTGCGGTTCTCAATCTACTGCTACTTCCCTTCAATCATAAGAGCACGATCTACCAACTGCTGGTAGTTGTTGAAAGTTGCTACCATCAACTGCATGCTCAGCTCATCATTCAGTCCTTCTAGAAACTTCTCCTGCTTAGCTGCATCTGTAGCAACTTCATCTGGGGCATAACGTGCTAGCTTACTAAAGTCATCCACATACTGGCCAACTGTCCGACCTCCTTGGCGCAAGTTGCGAAACTCACGCTTCTTCATGGCCATAGCACCAGCTGAAACATGGGCAGTACGGAAAGCCTGCTGAAACTGATCCCATGTGACAGTGTTGATAGGATAAGTGGTTGTGAAATTCTCCCACCATGATGCTGCGGGTCCTTCCAGCTGATGTGCGGCAAAACGCACCCTCTCCGCATCTGTGCATCCTGCAGTGCTTAACTCCCTTGCTGTCTTGCGGAGCCAATCATCTGCAACAATCGGCTCGATGCTACTGGAGAACACCGGCGGATTTAGCCTAAGAAAACGGGTTAAGTGATCAACAGGTGGTGGTGGTGGTGGGTTGTTGTTGTTGTTGTTCCCCTGATTCTGATTCTGGACTAGCAACTGCATCAACGCATTCTACTACTGGATGAACTGAGTGAGCTCCAGTGGGAAAGCAAATCCATTGTCACGTCTCGGAGGCATCTGAGGGTTTTAGAAAAGATGAGAGTATAGAATAGAATGAGGTCTAGAGGGAAAACACTACCCATATGCACATGAGACAAATGCAAACAAAATCAGTTCATTCAATCAAACAAGGGCATACAACGTTCTAACTAGCGTTATAAAAGTGCTGGGACTATACTAGATACATGGGGGAATACTACTACTGTTATGGTGGTCGACTAGAAAAACTGCTCCGATGAAGATTCCATGATATCTGCTCCAGCTTCATCAACATAGTCATCATCGCTATCGTCTGGGTCCGAGTCGGTGTCGTCAATGATGATGTAGTTCTCTGGACAAGTGCAATCATCTTCTCCTCCAGTTGCGGGAAATCCCAAGAACACTTTTAGCCTCTTCTTCAGATCATCATTCTTCTCCACTAGTGTTGCTATTTCCTCCTCATATCCATCGCGTGTAGACTTGAGTTCTTCCTCCAGCTCCGTGATCTTGGTCATGGCCTTCTTCAGGTCTAACATGCCTGCGCACATCTGGTTCTCCTGGTGATGAATGTGCTGGTTTAACTCCTGGATGAAAGCTGCAATTGATCTATCCTTCCTGGTGCTGATCATCTCCCATTGCTCATCTCGGCGCCCACAAATCTGGTAGATTGTATCCTTGAGAACCTTGTGGTAAACTTCTCCAATGCGTCCCATGGTGATGTGAGCTGCCATGCTCTTTCCTAGACTCCAGGTTGGTGCATCAAAGGAAAACTCTATGGACTCAGTGACGGGTATGAACGTCCTTCCCGGGACTTGAACTTGAATCATCCAATGCTCCTCTTCGGGTAAAGTGGCGTTGTAGGTTCCGGTGAAGCTTGGTACTCCGATGTTCAGGTATCTAGTGACTTCGTTCAAGTGGCATCCAAAGGGTGTATCTTCATCCGGTTGCGTGAACTTGTTCCTTGCATCCGCCATCCTAAAAGAGTAGAAATGATGAGGAGTCAGAAATGAGAAGAGTGAGTAGTGATCTAGGGCTTTTAGCTTAGGGGTCGTGTCCTACAGTCAGCGTGTGCTCTGATACCATCTTGTAGCGACTAGACCTCAAACAGTCTGATCTCTGTGCTTTAGTGTCATCCCTGGATCAGTAATGCTGACACGCACAGAACTTGAAGGATTTATAACAGAGTAGCAATCACACACTTATTACAAGGAATGTCTCAAAAGAGAACTTATTACAATAAATATGGCTTAAGGCCATCTAATAACGATAACAGCGGAGGGCTTGGAAGATAAGCGAGTCCATGAACTCCAACGGCATCACTGAGTATAGAACCACGACCTAACGACACCTTACTCGTCATCTGAAAAGCCTGCAACATGAATGTTGCAGCCCGAAAACGGGTCAGCACATGGAATATGCTGGCAATGTAACACATAGAGAGTAATGAAAGAATAAATCTATACTACATGCATGTATGGCTGGTGGAAAGCTCTATGGTTACAGTTTTTGCGTAAAGCCAATTTTTCCCTACTGCAAAGGAATAAATTTTATTTAACTATCATGGTGGTTGTTAAACATTGAGAGTGTAGACACCCTCTCAATCACAATTAAACATCATCATTAAAACCCAACAATATTAAATAAAGTAACATGATGAGATTCACATGATAATCCAAGTACTAGATACTCAAGATGTCCATAACCGGGGACACGGCTAACCATGATTAGTTTATACACTCTGCAGAGGTTTGCGCACTTTTCCCCACAAGACTCGATCTCCTCCGTTGGGATTCTTGCACTACATGGTGTTTGAGAAACGGATGACCGAGACATAGTCTTTCAGAAGCGCTAGCACCTTACGATCGGGTAGACCGTTACACCTACTTTCCCCTACATCTGCTAGTCTACCATTGTAAGAGTTCGCACGACTTAATCAACTATGCTAGAGCCCATAGTAGCTTGTGGCTGCACACGGAAGTTTCTAGCATGAATAATCTCATGATCCCTTTGAGCCTGGGTGGCGGTTGTCGGTGTCAAAACCGGCGGATCTCGGGTAGGGGGTCCCGATCTGTGCGTCTTAGGCTGATGGTAACAGGAAGCGAGGGACACAGACCCAGGTTCGGGCCCTCTCGATGGAGGTAAAACCCTACTTCCTGCTTGATTGATATTGATGATATGACTAGTACAAGAGTAGATCTACCACGAGATCGTAGAGGCTATACCCTAGAAGCTAGCCTATGATGATTATGATTGTGATTGTGATCGGCCTTCTAAGGACCAACCTCTCCGGTTTATATAGACACCGGAGAGGGCTAGGGTTTACACGGAGTCGGTTACAAGGAAGGAAACATAATATCCGGATCGCCAAGCTTGTGTTCCACGCAAAGGAGAGTCCCATCCGGACACGGGACGGAGTCTTTAGTCCTATATCTTCATGTTCCAATAGTCCGGACGAAGTATATAGTCCGGCTGTCCGGATACCCCCTAATCCCGGACTCCCTCAGTAGCCCCTGAACCAGGCTTCAATGACGAGGAGTCCGGTGCACAGTCTTGTCTTCGGCATTGCAAGGCGGGTTCCATCTCCGAATACTCCAAAGTACCTGTAACGACGAATAATGTCCGGCTTCCCATCAATGTTATACTCCTCGGCTTCTGTGCCTCAATAATGACCTTCCCCACGTGTCGAGCGAATGCGAGGAGCTGAGGCATTTTTGCATTTGCCACCCCCTGGTTCGTCAGGTTGACCGTCTATTTGAGGAGACGGGGATTCTCAGATCCAAACCTCATCCTCTTCCCTCGAGCAAGCATCCATCAGAGAGCTCCGAAAAAACCATTCCAACATTGCCGGTCGTCGCAGCTCTTCTTCTCGCTCTCCCCGCTCCAAGCCGGGTGACTGGGAAGAGTGTTTAGTCCCTCATAGCCATTTGATAGAGTTACAAACCCAAGGGTTTCTCCCACCGGTGTTCATGGTCTCTGTTCGAGCCGGAATAGCCACTTATAATGGCGGGGAGCAAGCGGAGGGATCTCCTAATCCTTCCCCAGAGGAGCGAATATGCCTCATCCCGCATCTGCTAAGGGGTGTCGGGTTTCCTATCCACCCATTTCTTCGCGGGCTCCTGGAGTTCTACAGCCTCCAGTTGCACAACCTCACCCCTGCATCCGTGCTGCATATAGCAGGATACGTCGCCCTTTGTGAGCTATTCTTAGGCTGCGAGGCTCACTTTGGGTTATGGAAGAAGTTGTTCTGCCTTGTCCCTCGCAACCAGGGAGAATCCCTATGTCAAGTGGACGGAGCCGAAGTATGGCGCATCGCCGAGATCGGATACCAATCCGGCACTCCCAAGAAGGCACCGGAGAACTGGCCCTCGGAATGGTTTTATGTCGACGACGTTCCCCTTCCGGATCCAGTCTGGACAGGTCTCCCTGAGTTCAGCAACGCTCCGCCGAAGGCGCGTCGAAGCTGGCACCCTCGGGGCCCCCAAGAGGAGGATACCAGAGAAATAAATTTTCTGATGAGCCGGATAAAGTTACTGGCCAAATCCGGGCTGACGATAGTCGAGGTCATGGCAATATGCATAATGCGGGCAGTGCAACCGCTTCAATGTCGGGGGAAGCCCATGTGGTACTACAATGGGGAAGATGATGCCACCCGCTGTGGCCGTAAAGGTGACTCTGCCAAGGCTCTAGCAAGGATATTGTCCGATTTATATAAAGGGGAAGAAGAAGAATTCCTTCACATTAAACCAGGGGATGGGTTTTCTATGTACAACCTCCCAAACTGGGTATGTCATCATTCTTTCCCCTGCTTCACTTATTGTGGTGTTCTTTGCCAAGATTATTTACCTCGATATTTCCGAGCAAGAACTGAGGAGGGCCGTAGAAGGAATCTCCAGCCCCTCCCCGCAGCCAGAGGACCCCGGAAGGGCCCTTGATCCAGGGCTCGAAGAAGATCCGGATATTACTGTGGAGCTCGTCAACGGGATATTCTATCAGGCGAGCTGCGATGGCGCCTCAGTGGCCATTACCGCCGATTATCCCGGACTGCTGCCCACGTCGCCTGTAAGCCAAGCCGAGAACCCTATCCTCCGAAAAGGAGTCCTTTCTAATATCACGCCTTGCACCTGAAGTGTCGTGTTTTTGCAGAGACGACGATCGGAGCGCGGGGCCGAGCCCCTAGGGGCCCGTCGGCAACGGGTGTCCGGATCGGGCAGGCTTAAGAGGAAGGCGGTTAGGGCCGAAACGCTGCTACAGAGGTAAGGTAAAAACCTGTTCTGCGATTATTATATTTGAAATGTGACAGCGCCCTTCGTGTCCTGGCAGGAAGAGGAATAGCCGGACTATATCCGGGGATCCTGCCAATCACGCCTCCACCAGCCGGATTCCAGAGCCGGCTTCGTTAGAGGAGGCGGACATGCGGCTGATGCCGTATTGTCCTCCGACAGAGGACGTGGACATACTCTCTGCCACGAATTCCGAAGTAGAGAGCGCCATGAATCACCGGCGCCGACGAGCCGTACTTCGCCACAACATCTTTTTCGAAGAGGCATTTAATGCTTTCAATTCGGGAGACGCATACATCCGAGCTGCTCAGGGTGGGCTCGCCCGAGCGATGGACCAGTATACCAAAGATATACGGGTAAGAAAATTTGATAAGCATGTATAGCAGTAGCCCCTGAGACTTGAAACGGTTGGAACAACTGTTTTAAGGATCAATTTATGCACAGGTCCTTGTAGATAAGAATGAGCAATTGTCTCGGGAGCTGGAGGAGTGCAAGGCCCAGCTGAGGGCCACGGTTGCCAAGTTAGAGGAATCCCAGAAGGCCACATCTGGTAACATTTGTTGCAATTTTACGAAGATGCACCAGTTAGTAAGTGGCTGGTATGACAAGTCTAACAGAAAATTTTGCAGACAATCCCGGGGTGAATCCGGAGGGCGTAGGAGATGACGAGTCGCATCTCAAAAGGCAGCTAAAGGCTGGCGAGCGCGTTCTTATGCAAGTTAGGCAGGAGAAGAACAATCTTCAAGATGCCAATGTTCGGCTGGACGTGGAATTAAAAGACGTCCGCGCTCAGCAGGCGGACTCCGTGAAGGAGAACAAAAGGCTTCGACGCGACATTTATGGTAAGTTCGTAGACAAACTGTAGTACAGCTCGGCGAGGAAGCATATTGAAAGAATTTTGCTTGCAGGAATGTTAACAGGCCGCCCTGAGGAGGAGATGCCCTCGTCTGCAGGAGATTTACTGCAAGACCTCTCACAACTACACGAGCGAGCGCAACAGGTGATGCAGGGCGTTGCTCAGGCCTTGTGGCCATCAAGCTTCCTACCAAATGGCATGGGGGAGCTTGTGGACATGCTTCAAGGAGCACGGCGGCGCTTCCGATTGTGGAAGATGTCAGCCTGCCGGCAAGGTGCAAGAGAAGCCTGGGCTATGGTGAAGACACGCTACACCAAGCTGGACCCGAACCATATGGCCGAAGTCGGACCGGCGGGGCGAGATGGGCAAGAAATTCCCGTGAGTGTGGTGTATGACCAGGTAGCGTTAGCCGCAAAGTATTCTCAACAGGATTGTAAGCTAGATAGCCTTTTGGATGGTATAGAAGAGGAATATAGTCAGTCCAAGTGACTGTGTAATTCAATGGACATAAGTAGTCCCTAGCCGGATTAGAATCATTTGTCATGGCGGACCATTTCGCTTCAGCCCCCGGATCCTACAGTCCAGGGTGTGTCCGAATACCCGCTCAGTTATGCAGAACCGGGGTATGCGTGGAAACCAGGCGTAGGGGTCATAAGTGCTTGAACAGACAAGTACCCAACTAGTTATGTTATATTACATCGATAGTAAGAAACATCTTCCAGGGAGAATAGTTCCGTTAGGGGTTCCTCTCCCTGGGTACGCATGCGACGATGCACATGTCCGGACTGCGAACAAGGACGCAGGATACAAAATTTCTGGGGATTTACATTGTAATAAACGAATACATCTTTTGTTCACCGACCGAATATTCCCTTAAGGACGCTAGCTTTCGGCTTCACCCAGTCTGAGGTACACATCCGGCTGAACCGGCAGTAATAATCGCAGAGGTGCTCCCCTTATGCCCTAGCCGAATTAACGGGAACGTAGGGCATAAACACAAGAGCCAGGCAACCCAGCTTGGCCACATCTTAAGTCATATCGATGCATATAATGGTGAAGAAAAGGCACATATGGAGAAAGAACGCATATGTGATGGGCAAAAAGCCATTAAAGTAATTATATTTACCTTCCGTATAGGAAGCCCCCAGGTATAGCTTACACACATAGTGCGGCCGGAGTGATCCGGGCGTCCGTACTGTATTAAATACTTTGTGTGAAGAGGAAAAAAAAGGTCGAGAAAGGGAAAGGGAGGGAGCATAATTAAAAAGGAGGGGGTAAGGAGACGAACACTGAGTTCGGTGCTAGGCGTAGAATCTCCGGAGTCTGGCCGCGTTCCATGGGTTTGGCTCCAGTCTGTTATCGGATGCATTACGTAAGCGGTATGCTCCTCCGGTGAGAACTTTATCAATGACAAGGGACCTTCCCACTTGGGTTTGAGCTTGCCTTCTTCTTCTCCGGTAGGCGTAGAACGAGCTCGCCAATATTATAAGTTTTGGCCCGCACTTCTCTACTTTGGTACCGACGAGCCTGCTGCTGATGGAATGCGGAGCGGGCTTTTGCAACGTCGCGCTCCTCCTCCAGGGCATCCGAGTTATCCTGCCGATCTAACTCGGCTTCCTTCTCTTTGTACATACGTACGCGAGGCGAATCATGTATTATGTCGCAGGGTAGTACTGCTTCCGCGCCGTACACCATAAAAAATGGTGTGTATCCGGTGGTGCGATTCGGCGTCGTCCGCAGCCCCCAGAGTACGGAGTCGAGCTCTTCGACCCAGTGCGTGTCTGACTCTGTCAAGGACCGCACTAGTCTGGGTTTGATGCCGCTCATGATGTGACCGTTTGCCCGTTCGACCTGGCCGTTTGTTTGGGGATGGTAGACGGAAGCATAGTCGAGCTTAATGCCCATTTTTCCGCACCAAGTTTTCACTTCATCGGCTGTGAAATTTGAGCCATTATCAGTGATGATGCTGTGGGGGACGCCGTATCGGTGTACGACCCCGGATAAAAGGCCTATTACTGGTCCGGACTCGGCCCTTTTGACTGGCTTGGCTTCTATCCATTTGGTGAACTTGTCCACCATGACCAATAAGTATTTTTTCTTATGGCTTGCCCCTTTAAGAGGTCCGACCATATCCAGCCCCCAGACCGCGAAGGGCCAAGTTATGGGGATCGTTTGGAGAGAGGTAGGGGGCATATGACTCTGATTGGCAAAGAGCTGGCAACCAACGCAGTGTTCGACAAGGTCCTATGCGTCTGCTCGGGCCGTCGGCCAATAGAAGCCTGTACGGAAGGCCTTGCTGACTAATGCTCGAGCCGCGGCGTGGTGCCCGCCTAGTCCAGCATGGATTTCAGCCAAGAGCTGCCGCCCTTCCTCTTCGGAGATGCATCTTTGGAGCACTCCGGTAGCGCTTTTCTTGTAGAGTTCCCCTTCATGGACTTTGTAAGCTTTAGAACGCCGGACGATGCAGCGTGCTTCATTTTGGTCTTCGGGGAGCTCCTGCCTATTTAGGTAGGCCAAGAAAGGCTCAGTCCACGGGGCGATTACAGCCATGATTTCGTGGGCCGAAGATGTTATTTCGGTGGTGGAGCCTCCGATTATGTCTGATAGTTCGGAATCTGGGGGTGTATTCGGATCCGTGCTAGTATTGCCGGACTCCCCTTCCCATACCACGGATGGCTTGAACAGCCTTTCCAGAAATATGTTAGGTGGGACAGGGTCGCGTTTAGCGCCGATGCGGGCGAGGATATCCGCCGCTTGATTGTTTTCTTGAGCCACATGGTGGAATTCGAGCCCCTCGAACCGATCTGACATTTTGAGGACGGCATTACAGTAGGCCGCCATTTTCGGATCCTTGGCATCAAAGCCTCCGTTTATTTGTGATATTGCGAGGTTTGAATCCCCGCGCACTCTAGGCGCTGAATGCCCATAGAGACTGCCATCCGAAGACCGTGCAACAGAGCCTCGTATTCGGCTGCATTGTTGGAGTCTGTGTATAATATTTGGAGGACATACTGGACCGTGTATCCGGTGGGAGATGTGAGGACTACACCTGCTCCCAATCCGGCCAGCATTTTAGAGTCGCCGAAGTGCATGATCCAGTTAGAGTACGCGCCGTACTCTTTAGGGAGTTCGGCTTCTGTCCATTCGGCGACAAAGTCAGCTAGTACTTGCGACTTGATGGCCCGCCGTGGTTTGTATGTTATGTCGAACGGGAGGAGCTCGATGGCCCATTTAACAATTCGGCCCGTAGCGTCGTGGTTATTTATTATGTCGTTGAGTGGTACTTCGGAGGCCACCGTAATCGAACACTCTTGAAAGTAGTGTCGTAGCTTCCGGGATGCCATGAAAACCGCGTATGCTATTTTTTGATAGTGTGGGTATCGGGATTTGCATGGGGTGAGGATAGTGGATACGTAATAAACCGGCTTCTGGAGCGGGTATTTGTATCCGTCAACCTCTCGTTCGACGACGAGCACTGCGCTTACAACTTGATGTGTTGCAGCTATGTACAGCAGCATAGGTTTGCCAATATTTGGCGCTGTTAGGACTGGGTTACTGGCCAATAAGGTCTTTATTTCGTCCAGTCCGGCTGCGGCTGCATCCGTCCACACGAAGTGTTCAGTGCGCCGAAGAAGGCAGTAAAGAGGTAATGCCTTTTCTCCTAACCTAGAGATAAAGCTGCTTAAAGCAGCCACGCATCCAGCTAGTTTCTGGATGTGCTTGAGGTCTATTGGTATAGCCAACTGTGACAGAGCTCGGATTTTTGCCGGATTTGCTTCAATTCCTCTATTGGAAACAATGAAGCCCAGCAGTTTACCAGAGGGGTCGCCGAAAACGCATTTTTCCGGGTTCAGCTTGATGTCGTATGGTCGGAGGTTATCGAACGTAAGCCTCAAGTCGTCTATTAGGGTTTCGACGTGTCTTGTTTTTATGACCACGTCGTCCACGTATGCCTCCACTGTTTTGCCGATTTGCTTTTCCAGGCATGTTTGAATCATGCGTTGATAGGTCGCGCCGGTATTTTTAAGCCCGAAAGGCATAGTGTTGAAGCAGAAAGGACCATATGGCGTTATGAAAGCTGTTGCAGCTTGGTCGGACTTTGCCATCTTTATTTGATGGTATCCAGAGTATGCGTCGAGGAAACACAGCGAGTCATGTCCTGCTGTGGCATCGATGATTTGATCAATGCGAGGGAGGGGAAAGGGATCCTTGGGGCAAGCCTTCTTGAGGCCTTTGAAGTCAACGCATAGGCGCCAGGATTTGTCCTTCTTTGGTACTATTACCAGATTTGCCAGCAATCCGGATGTTTGATATCTCTGATGAATCCGGCCTCGAGTAGCTTGGCTAGCTCCTCCCCCATGGCCTGCCATTTGGGCTCTGAAAACTGCCTTAGAGTCTGCTTGACAGGCTTGTATCCTTTTAGTATATTGAGGCTGTGTTCGGCCAATCTACGTGGGATGCCCGGCATGTCCGATGGGTGCCAGGCGAAAATGTCCCAATTCTCGCGTAAGAAATCTCGCAGTGCGGCGTCCATTGCGGGGCTCAACTGTGTCCCAATGGAGGCTGTCTTCGTTGGGTCTGTTGGATGGACCTGGAATTTGACTATCTCGTCTGCGGGTTTAAATGAGGTGGACTTGGGCCGCTTGTCGAGTATCACGTCGCCCCTGTCCATGGTGGCATGCAGCGTTGTTAGTTCTTCGACTGCTAGGGCTTCGGATAATGCTTCCAGGGCTAGTGCTGCGGTTTTGTTTTCGGCGCGGAGTGCGACGTCCGGATCACTAGCTAGAGTGATGATTCCATTGGGTCCGGGCATTTTAAGCTTCATGTACCTGTAATGGGGTATAGCTTGAAAGCTTGTAAACGCGTCCCGCCCTAAAAGGGCGTGGTATCCGCTGCTGAAAGGAGCCACTTGGAATGTGATTTCTTCGGACCTATAATTCTCCGGGGTGCCGAATACCACATCGAGTGTGATTTTTCCCGCACACCGCGCTTCCCGACTAGGGATAATTCCCCTGAAGGTTGTGCCGCTTTGTCCAATGCGGCTTTTATCAATTTCCATCTTGCTGAGTGTTTCTTCATAGATCAAGTATAGTCCGCTTCCACCGTTCATGAGTACTTTAGTGAGCCGAAAGCCGTCCACGATTGAGCTAAGGACCAGGGCGGCTGGTGCCTGGACGGTCTGGAATCGAGGTTTGTCACTAGCATTGAAAGTTATAGCAGTGGCATTCCACGGATTTATTTTTGCCACATGGCAGATTTCAGCGGAGCTTCGATGAGCTCGCTTGCGCCTATTGTTTGAGGCAAAAGTCTCGAAGACTGTTAGTACCGTATTGTGTTCTCCGGCGGGATGTTGTTCTGCTTTATGGCTTACAAGAAGATCCTCGCCACTTTTTGCTACCTGCCGGAGTATCCAACATGCCCTAAGGCTATGGGTTGGTGTTGTGTCCAGTGTATTGTGGAGTTTACATGGCCCATTGAGCCATTCTTACAATACGGTTCCGCACCCTGGGGTGGGCTTTGGCTTCTTGGGGATTGGATCGGACGACTTACGAGAGTTCGCCCGTTTAGCTCGAACAAAGGTTTTGGTGAGAGCCGGACTATCCCAAAATCCTGTCTGGGTTTTCGAGGTGCTTTCCATCGCACAGTACTTCTGTACTATGGTTGCCAAGTCAGCCAAGTGTACTATGTCACGGCGACTTATGGCATTAAGGATTCCTTTGTTCGTGCAGTTTTTGCAGAAAAGTGAGACTGCGTCCTCCTCACGACAGTCCTTGACCTTATTTAGCACAAGGAGGAATCTGGCCGAGTAGCGATGTACTGTCTCATGGGGCTCTTGTCTGATATGGGAGAGACGGTTTAAGTACGGGTGGATGTTCGTAGCTGAATCCGAATTCTGATCCGATCTAGCGCCTAGGGGCAGGGGAGTTTCCGAGTTCGACAGCTCGGGATCCGGGGTACTGCCCAATTTTTCCGGCCCAATACCCGATCCTAAGTCCGGGATCTGGGTCATGTCTTCCCTTGAGCGGGAGTCCGGCTCAGGGAGCTCGGTGATCTGGACATAATTCGTCCTCAAAATAGAGGGGTAATCCGTATGTGGATCCTCCACTACCGCTATCTCATGGGTGGCCGGCGGGGTTTTAATGTCCCTTTGGTCGGGTTTAAGCCCGATCCGGTCATAGTCCATAGCGACTCCCAAAGTGGCGATGCGATCCAAGAGCTCATTAAGGGAGGAGAGCTCTATCGGATCCATCTGTTCGGTGAGTTCCGAATTGACGCGAAGGTTATGTGTGATGATCCGAGAGGCCATCATCGGTGCGACAACCGATGGGGCAGCCATGATGAAGCCGCCAAGTCGGAGAGTTTGGCCTACAGCCAGCGCTTCCCCAGAGGTAATGTTGTCCTTGACAACGAGACGAGCCATCGAGCCTTGCAGCGACGACACAGAGGAACTCTCAATGAAAGCACCAATGTCTGTGTCAAAACCGGCGGATCTCGGGTAGGGGGTGCCGATCTGTGTGTCTTAAGGCTGATGGTAACAGGAAACGAGGGACACAATGTTTATCCAGGTTCGGGCCCTCTCGATGGAGGTAAAACCCTACTTCCTGCTTGATTGATATTGATGATATGGGTAGTACAAAAGTAGATCTACCACGAGATCGTAGAGGCTATACCCTAGAAGCTAGCCTATGATGATTATGATTGTGATTGTGATCAGCCTTCTAAGGACCAACCTCTTCGGTTTATATAGACACCGGAGAGGGCTAGGGTTTACACGGAGTCGGTTACAAGGAAGGAAACATAATATCCGAATCGCCAAGCTTGTCTTCCACGCAAAGGAGAGTCCCACCCGGACACGGGACGGAGTCTTGAGTCCTGTATCTTCATGCTCCAATAGTCCAGACGAAGTATATAGTCCGGCTGTCCGGATACCCCCTAATCCCGGACTCCCTCAGCGGTCCATAAAGAAAAACAGGCAATTGCTGGAATACCCAAGTGCCTCAATCCACCCAGATGTGTATTAAAGTTGCCACCTTAAATAAACCATTAACTTAACAATTCTCACATCTGTCATGGATACACTCACCCAATCCACGTCTACTAGCATAGCATGGCATAATAAGCAAACGTAGAGTAACTCCCAAGGGTTTGATAATAAAACAGGTAATAGGTACTACCTCATCTACTTCCCAAAACCCACATATTAATCAAATCCTAATCATGCAATTGTTTGAGGATTGATCTAATGCAATAAAACTAGGTAGTAAAAAGGTATGATCAAAGTGTTACTTGCCTTGCTGATGATCCGTGAAACCTAGAGATTCAAAGTAGCAAGTGGCGCACTCCGGGTACTCTATCGCAAACAAAAAAGCATACAATAAGTACTCATCTAATGCATGGGTAAAACTCAAATAAAAGATCTAACCAGAAAGTTCAACTTAAGAACTCCGGTTTGCAAAAACAATCAAATCAAACGAAGCAACAAAAATCAAACGGCGAAAGAAACAAGCTTCGTTTACTAATCTAGACCTAAGTCAAATTTTACAGAAGCAAAAACTTATTTGAGTTGATTAATCGGAAAGAGGGTTTCGAGACGAAACTCGAGGCGCTTGAATCGCCTGATTCCGATAAACGACCGAAAAGTTATACTAGAACGAAAATCGGATCAGAAATCGAGATCAAAAATAATCGCGGAAAATCCGAGAAAAAGAAAAACTGATGAACAGGCTAACGAACGAACGTTCGCTGTCTGCGGCTAAACGACGAAATCCGTTCGTTAAAACGAACGTACGGACGAACGTCCGCTAAAATAAACTAAACCGAAAAGAAAAAACAGATCTAGGGTTTTTTTAAAAGAAAAAAAACAAACAAAAAACCGGCAGAAAACCAAGCGGTTTTCTCGAGGAAAACCGCCGGCGGCGGGGCGGTGGCTACCTCCGGCGAGGGGGCGGCGGGGTTCGGCGAGGTCGGCGGGGCGGCGACGGGGTCCGGTGGGGCGGTGGCGGGCGGCGCGGGATCCGGCGGTGGCAGCGGCGGCGGCGGGGCTAGGGTTAGGGTTTGGCGCGGGGCGGGGCGGACTTATAAAGGCCCGGCCAGGCGGAGTCCTGGCCGAACACGGCCCAAAGTCGGTTTCGTTTTTTTTAAAAGACATTACGCGCAGAAAAACAAATAAAAGAAATACTAAACGGACTCCAAAAATCCCAAAATAAATTTTCCCCGACTTCTAAAATCATGCCTGTCAAGATGAACATTTACTTGGGGCCTAAATGCAATTTTGAAAAACGCGCATTTTTCCTAAATTCAGATAAAATAGCAATAAATTCCAAAATAAAATCTTATTTGATTTTATTATCCAATCCTCAATATTTCCTTATTTTGGGAAAGTCATTTTATTCCCTCTCTCATATTTTTATCATAGAAATAATTGAAGATGAAATAAATAAAATCAAATGATCCTATTTTGAAATTTTCAGAAAAAAATGAAAATAATGAAATTCCCAACTCTCTCTGTGGGTCCTTGAGTTGCGTGAAATTTCTAGGATCAAGCCAAAATGCAATAAAATATGATATGCAATGATGATCTATGTATAACATTCCAAATTGAAAATTTGGGATGTTACAGTGAGCCATGGATATAGCACTATATGTGGAATAGGATGGTGGTTGTGGAGAAGACAAAAAAGGAGAAGATAGTCTCATATCAACTAGGCAAATCAAAGGGCTATGGAGATGCCCATTAATAGATATCAATGTGAGTGAGTAGGGATTGCCATGCAACGGATGCACTAGAGCTATGAATGTATGAAAGCTCAACAAAAGAAACTAAGTGGGTGTGCATCCAACTTGCTTGCTCGCGAAGACCTAGGGCATTTTGAGGAAGCCCATCATTGGAATATACAAGCCAAGTTCTATAATGAAAAATTCCCACTAGTATATGAAAGTGATAACATAGGAGACTCTCTATCATGAAGATCATGGTGCTACTTTGAAGCACAAGTGTGGTAAAAGGATAGTAGCATTGTCCCTTCTCTCTTTTTCTCTCATTTTTTTAATTTTTTTCTTCTTTTTATTTGGCCTTTCTCTTTTTTTGGCCTTTCCCTTTTCTTTTTTCTTTTTTTAAGTCTGAAGTCTCATTCCGACTTGTGGGGGAATCATAGTCTCCATCATCCTTTCCTCACTTGGGACAATGCTCTAATAATGAAGATCATCACACTTTTATTTACTTACAACTCAAGATTACAACTCGATACTTAGAACAAAATATGACTCTATATGAATGCCTCCGACGGTTTACCGGGATATGCAATGAATCAAGAGTGACATGTATGGAAGAATTATGAAGGTGGCTTTGCCACAAATACGATGTCAACTACATCATCATGCAAGAGCAATATGACAATGATGATGCGTGTCATAATAAACGGGACGGTGGAAAGTTGCATGGCAATATATCTCGGAATGGCTATGGAAATGCCATAATAGGTAGGTATGGTGGCTGTTCTGAGGAAGGTATATGGTTGGTGTATGGTATCGGCGAAATTTGCACGGCACAAGAGAGGCTAGCAATGGTGGAAGGGTGAGAGTGCGTATAATCCATGGACTCAACATTAGTCATAAAGAACTCATATACTTATTGCAAAAATCTACAAGTCATTGAAAACAAAGTACTACACGCATGCTCCAAGGGGGATAGATTGGTAGGAAAAGACCATCGCTCGTCCCCAACCGCCACTCATAAGGAAGACAGTCAATAAATAAATTATGCTCCAACTTCATCACAAAGCGGTTCACCATACGTGCATGCTACGGGAATCACAAACTTCAACACAAGTATTCCTCAAATTCATAATTACTCCACTAGCATGACTCTAATATCATCATCCTCATATCTCAAAATAATTATCAAGCATCAAATTGATCATAGCATCCAATTCACTTTCTATGATAGTTTTTATTATACCCAACTTGGATGCCCATCATTCTAGGACCAATTTTATAACCATAGCAAATACCATGCTGTTCTATAAGACTCTCAAAATAATATAAGTGAAGCATGAGAGATCAACAATTTCTACAAAATTAAGCCACCGCCGTGCTCTAAAAGATATAAGTGAAGCACTAGAGCAAAACTATCTAGCTCAAAAGATATAATGAAGCACATAGAGTATTCTAATAAATTCCAAATCAAGTGTGTCTCTCCCAAAAGGTGTGTACAACAAGGATGATTGTGGTAAACTAAAAAGCAAAGACTAGTATCATACAAGACGCTCCAAGCAAAACACATATCATGTGGTGAATAAAAATATAGCTCCAAGTAAAGTTACCGCTAAAGGAAGACGAAAGAGGGGATGCCTTCCGGAGCATCCCCAAGCTTAGGCTTTTGGTTGTCCTTGAATATCTTGGGGTGCCATGGGCATCCCCAAGCTTAGGCTCTTGCCACTCTGTCGTGGAAATATCACGTCAGATGTCCTAGTAGAAGGACTTAGTCGTGGAGCCATCGCAACGAGGTTAGCCTGAAGGGGTTAAACCGGACAAGGGACACGATAGTTTATACTAGTTCGGCCCCTTCGATGAAGGTAAAAGCCTACGTCTAGTTGTGATGGAATTATTGGGGTTTCGATGATCAGGGAGCAAATACGCTTTGCCTGAGTCTCGAGTTGTTGTCTGTTGTCCCTGAACCGCCGCCGGGTCGTCCCTTTATATACACAGGTTGACGCCCGGCCGGTTTACAGAGTCCCGAGGCCGACTCATACAAGTGTTCGGCTCGGTCTCTCCCTTTCCCTAACTTACAATACAAGTATACAACTATGGCGGTTTACCACTATGGGCCCTAATCCGCCTCCGGGCTCTGGGCCTCTAAACTTTATCAGTAAAGCGCCATCTTCTTGTCTTCATGGGCTTCAGTATAGCTGAGCGTGGACCGGCCCCTCCTGGGCAGTTTACACTCAGTGGTTATATCCTCAACACATTCCTTATTCCATAGTCCATCAAATCTTTACCCAAAACTTGAAAACTTCACAACACAAAACTCAATAGGAAATCTCATAAGCTCCGTTAGTGCAAGAAAGAAAAACCACCACATAAGGTATTGTAATGAACTCATTCCTTATTTATATTGGTGTTAAACCTACTGTATTCCAACTTCTCTATGGTTCATACCCCCCCGATACTAGCCATAGATGCATCAAAATAAGCAAACAACACACGAAAAACAGAATCTATCAAAAACAGAACAGTCTATAGCAATCTGTAACTTTCAAATACTTCTGGAACTCTAAAAATCCTACCAAAATAGGAAGTCCTGGGCAATTTTTCTATTGATCTACTGAAAAACGAATCAACGCAAAAGCACGTTTCCGTGATTTATTAAAATTAATCTCGTGCGTGCAAAAGTTTCTATTTTTCAGCAGAATCAAATTAACTATCATCGTAGGTTATCCTATAGGTTCTACTTGGCACAAACACTAATTAAAACATAAAACCACATCTAAACAGAGGCTAGATGAATTATTTATTTAATAACAGCAAGGAAAAATATTGGGTTGTCTCCCAACAAGCGCTTTTCTTTAAAGCCTTTTTAGCTAGGCATTGAGATTTCAATGATGCTCACATGAAAGACAAGTATTGAAGCATAAAGAGAGCATTATAAAACATGTGACAACCACACTTAAGTCTAACATAATTCCTATGCATAGGTTTTTTATAAGCGAACAAATTTGCAAGGCAAGCAAAAACTAGCATATGCAAGGAAGAAGAAAGAGATGATAGCAATCTCAACATGACGAGAGGTAATTTAGTAAGATAAAAATTTCTACGACCATATTTTCCTCTCTCATAATAATTACATGTAGGATCATAGGCAAATTCAACAAAATAGCTATCTCATAACATATTCTCAACACGATCCACATGCATGTGAAGTTGACACTCTTCCAAAATAGTGGGATTATCATTAACTAAAGTCATGACCTCTCCAAACCCACTTTTATCAAAAACATCATAAGATTGAACATTATCCAAATATGTGGGATCGAAAGTTGAGACTCTTCCAAACCCACTTTCAGTATTATTGCAAACATTATTATCAATCTCATATTCATCATGGGGCTTAAATAAAATTTCAAAATTATAAGAAGAATCACCCCAATCATGATCACTGCAACAAGTAGTGGACATAGAAAAACTAGCATCCCCAAGCTTGGGGTTTTGATTAACACAATTGACATTAATAGAATTTATGACAAAATCATTGCAATCATGCTTTTTATTCAAGGAGCTATCGTGAATCTCATCATAAATTTCTTCATCACAATTTTCAGATTCACGAATTTCAAGCAAAACCTCATAAAGATAATCTAGTGCACTCAAATCACTAGAATTGTGTTCATCATAATTGGATCTATTAAAATGATTGGCAAGCGGAGGAGGTTACATAGATCTTAGGTTCTCTGTTTAGCAATAAATAAACAACTATTCCAACCAAACGAGCAAACGAGCCAAGTAAGACATTAAAGCAAACGAAAAGACGAACAAAAGAAGGGTGAATAAAACGGCAAGGGTGAAGTGGGGGAGAGGAAAACGAGAGGCAAATGGCAAATAATGTAATGCGAGGGAGATGAGTTTGTGATGGGTACTTGGTATGTCTTGACTTGAGCAAAGACCTCTCCGGCAACGGCGCCAGAAATCCTTCTTGCTACCTCTTGAGCACTGCGTTGGTTTTCCCTTGAAGAGGAAAGGGTGATGCAGCAAAGTAGCGTAAGTATTTCCCTCAGTTTTTGAGAACCAAAGTATCGATCTAGTAGGAGGCTCCTCAAAAGCCCCTCGTACCTACACAAACAAACAAGAACCTCGCAACTAACGTGATAAAGGGTTTGTCAATCCCTTCACGGAAACTTGCGAAAGTGAGATTTGATAGAGATAATAAGATAACATAAATATTTTGGGTATTTTTATGATATAGATTGGAAAGTAAAAGATGCAAATAAAAGATAGATGGGAAACTTATATGATAAAAGATAGACCCGGGGGCCATAGGTTTCACTAGTGGCTTCTCTCAAGATAGCATAAGTATTCCGGTGGGTGAACAAATTACTGTCGAGCAATTGATAGAAAAGTGCATAGTTATGAGAATATCTAGGCATGATCATGTATATAGGCATCACGTCCACAACAAGTAGATCGAAACGATTCTGCATTTACTACTATTACTCCACACATCGACCGACTCCTGCCTGCATCTAGAGTATTAAGTTCATAAGAACAGAGTAACGCATTAAGAAAGATGACATGATGTAGAGGGATAAACTCAAGCAATATGATATAAACCCCATCTTTTTATCCTCGATGGCAACAATGCAATACGTGCCTTGCTGCCCCTGCTATCACTGGGAAAGGACACCGCAAGATTGAACCCAAAGCTAAGCACTTCTCGCATTGCAAGAAAGATCAATCTAGTAGGCCAAACCAAATTGATAATTCAAAGAGACTTGCAAAGATAACCAATCACACATAAAATAATTCAGAGAAGATTCAATTATTTCTCGTAGATAAACTTGATCATAAACCCACAATTCATCGGATCTCGACAAACACACCGCAAAAAGAGTTACATCAAATTTATCTCCAAGAAGATCGAGGAGAACTTTGTATTGAGATTCAAAGAGAGAGAAGAAGCCATCTAGCTAATAAGTATGGACCCGAAGGTCTGTGGTAAACTACTCACAACTCATCGGAGAGTCCTTGGAGATGATGTAGAGGCCCTCCGGTGGAGCACCGGCGAAGGCTCCAAGATGGGATCTCGCGGATACAGAAGGTTGCGGCGGTGGAATTAGGTTTTCATGGTGCTCCTGGATGTTCTTGGGGTACGTGGATATATATAAGAGAAAGAAGTAGGTTAGTGGAGCCACGAGGGGCCCATGAGGGTGGGGGGCGCGCCCACCCCCTTAGGGCACGCCAGGCACCCTCGTGGCAGCCTCGTTGACTTCTTGACGTCCATTCCAAGTCTCCTGGTTTGCAATTGTTCCAAGAAGATCGCTCCCGAAGGTTTCATCCCGTTTGGACTCCATTTGATATTCCTTTTCTTTGAAACACTAAAATAGGCACAAAAAACAGCAATTCGGGCTGGGCCTCCGATTAGTAGGTTAGTCCCAAAAATGATATAAAAGTGCAAAGTAAAGCCCATAAATATCCAAAACAGGTAATATAATAGCATGGAACAATCAAAAATTATATATACGTTGGAGACGTATCATGCTCCAGCTCCTGGGTCCGCGCCGCGGCAAGCTTCTCGACCTCCTCATCCTTGCCGCGGAGTGTGGCAGCAAGCGCCGCCTCACGGGCGACGAGGTCCTCCTCCTAAGAGTCCATCTCGGCCTGCCACTGGGACCGGGCGGCCTCGGCCTTGGTGGCCTCTTCCCTCGTCGCCTCCTAGCTTTCTCAATCTCGCCTTGCTTCAGGAGAAGCTCCAGCTCGCACTCCGTCAGCTGGCCTTGGGCGGCCTTCAGCTCCTCGTGGGCCTTGTGGAACCAGGTCTGCGCCTCAGCGATGCGGTCCCCGAGGTCTGCCTCCGCCTTGCCCTCCACCGCCTCCCTGGACTTCACCTTGTCCAGGCGGGCGCGGTGGAGCATCTGCAGCTTCCAGAAGCTGGCGCCCATCGCCCGAAGAAGGTGCTCCTCCTGGGTGCCACCGCGACCGACACCCGGTTCCTCGACGACCTAGAGCCCGGTGGCGGCGAGCATTTCGTCATCGAACACCTCCCCCTCGGCTGGCGCCCTGGTGCTCGCCGTCCCTGGGAGGTGGACAAACAAGTCGTCGCCCACCTTCAGATACTTGCCTGAGCCAGAGGCAGCGGACGAGGAGGGTTGGTCATCAACCACCTCCTCCTCGGCAGCGGCCTTTCTGGCCTCCCCTGCAGCGTGTAACACCCCGGATGTAACTTCCCATATTTGTAACTCCGCCTCTTGCCATTTTCGGCTGTGTTATGATTTTCCCTCCGTGGTCGGGTTTTGTCTTTCGTTTTGTATTTTGTCATGTCATGCATTTTCATATCATGTCATCATGTGCATTGCATTTGCATACGTGTTCGTCTCATGCATCCGAGCATTTTTCCCGTTGTCCGTTTTCCAATCCGGCGCTCCTATCTCCTCCGGTGCACCCCTCTTGTTTTCTTTCGTGTGCGTGTGTCAAACTTTCTCGGAATGGACCGAGGCTTGTCAAGTGGCCTTAATATACCACCCGGAGACTACCGGTCAAGTTTCGTTCTATTCGGAGGTCGTTTGGTACTCCAACGGTTAACCGGGCATCCGCAAAGTCCATTTGAGTGTCCAGCAAAACCCCCCTCTAAAACCAGCCCAAAACCCACCAAACTCTCTTCCATGCTCTGGGTCGTTCGATCACGATCGTGTGGGCGAAAACCGCACCTCATTTGGAGTCTCCTAGCTCCCTCTACCTATAAATATGTGGGCATCCCGAAAAAACGGAATCGCAGACGAAACCCTAGTTTCTCCACCGCGCGCCGCCGGACGAAAACGGCCGCGCCGGACAACGTCCGCCCGCCTGCGCCGCCGCCACGTGGCCCGCCTCCGGCCTCCCACCGCCGCGGCCCGCCGCGGGCCCGCCGGCCCGCACCGCGCCCGCGCTCCTCCGCCCTACCGCGCCACCGCCGCCTACGCCTCCGGCCACCGCGCGCGCCTCCCAAGCCGGCCGCCGCCGCCGCCATCGCCGCCGGAGCCCGTGCCCGCCGGCGCCCCTCGCCGCCTCCGGCGCGCCACCGCGGCCTCCCTCCTCCGGCGCCACCTCCCCTCCGCGCCGGCCTCCTCTCCTTCCTCTTCCCCGTCGCCGGCAAGCGCCGCTCAACCCTTGTTCGATCGGATCTGGTAATAGCACCGTACGTTGACTTTCCCTCGACCCCTAGTGTTGGTATTTTCTCAGCATGTGCCTCTGTTCAATAGCGCGTAACTTCTTGCATGTAGCTCCGATTCGCGCGTGTAATATGTCAAATTGTTTGTCTCGTGATGCTCTTCGTTTTGTTAAATTGCACCATGTTCTTTAGAGGTCATCTTGATGCCCAAATCTCTGTTGGAAGAGGGCTAGTCGCTGTTATTCTCTGGTTCTTATCAGAACTTGGAGATTTGTCATTTTTGTATCATTTATTCTGTGCATCTTATGGGCATGAGCTCTACATGTGTTTTGTTGTATGCCATGCCATCTTTCCAAGGGTGTATGCCATGTATTTTTGTGATCTCTGTGGTGACTAGCACAAGCATGCAAATAGGCTCCGTAATGTTTCTGATTTCAGGGACAGTGATTTTCTCTAAGGCCTTGTCTGCTGTAATTGTGTTGCCATGTAAACTTGATGTTACAGAGAGATCCATGCATATTTTGGAGATGTTCAGTTAGGATGTTTTGTAGATATTGTTGTAATTGATCCATTCATGCAATTGTTTGCAATTATGGAGTGCCATAGCATGACTGAATCTTGCTCTACTTTTGCTATAAAATATTTCTGGCAGATTCTTAACATGACATGCAATTTTGCCAAGCTTATTGTAGTTGATCCATACATGCTATGCTATTGTTCTTGCCATGGATAGCTTTATGAACATGTCATCTTGCTGTCGGTGTGCTTGGTTTGTAGTGCATTGCTCTGTTGTGAGTGTATCAAGCTCACAAAGAGGCCTACATATCATTATTTCTGCCATGCTCTGTTTTCTGCTAAGTCTGAAACCTGATAACGAAACTTGCTATGTTTACATGCTTGCCATCATATCTTCTGGTTCTTTTTAGCTTATGGTCAGTAAGGGACTTTTGTCATGTGCATTTAGTAGAACACTGAGATGCCTTGTTTTGCTATGTTAAGTTCCTGTAGCATGTTGATTTCGTGCTCCGAACATTGCTACCTGATGCTGTTTACTGCCATGTCCAGTTTTTCACAAGTCTGTGAACCTGTAATCTTTTGCACTTTTGCCATGCTTGTTTGAGCTTGATATGTTGTGAACTAGCCGTAGCTCAGTGTTCATCTTTTGTCAAGCATCTCCTGTAGATTACTACCATGTGCTTTGTTGCTATGTTGGAGTGCTGTAGCATTGTTACTTGTTGAATTTTATGTGCTATCATGCTGTTAATCGCAGATTCGTGTCATTTTTGTTTTGCTTGCCATTTGCAAACCGTGCATCCGATTCCGGTGATCTTTATATCGATTTCGACCGAAATCATCTCATCTTTCCAGTGGCATTCTTGGTTTGCCAAGTTACTGCCACGTTCATCATTTTCCTTCCGGAGCACGCATATGCATCGCATATCACATCTTGCATATCATACATGTTTTGCATCATGTTGCTTGTGCATTTCTCGTTGTTGATTGTGGTTCCGTTTGTTTGTGTTCTTGTCTTGGGTAGAGCCGGGAGACGAGTTCGTGAACGAGGAACCTGTCGAGTACGCTTATGAGGATCAAGCTTTCGACAACTCTGAGAACCTTGCAGGCAAGATGACCACCCCTCGAAATCACTTCTATCTTTTCTATGCTAGTTGTTCGCTCTATTGCCATGCTCCGCTACCTATCACTTGCTATATCATGTCTCCCATTTTATCCATGTCAGCCCTAACCATCTTTTCCTAGCAAACCATTGTTTGGCTAAGTTACCGCTTTTGCTCAGCCCCTCTTATAGCGTTGCTAGTTACAGGTGAAGTTGAAGTTTGTTCCATGTCGGAACATGGATATGTTGGGATATCACAATATCTCTTATTTAATTAATGCATCTATATATATTTGGTAAAGGGTGGAAGGCTCGGCCTTATGCCTGGTGTTTTGTTCCACTCTTGCCGCCCTAGTTACTGTTATACCGGGATTATGTTCCTTGAGTTTGCGTTCCTTACGCGGTCGGGTGATTTATGGGACCCCCTTGACAGTTTGCCTTGAATAAAACTCCTCCAGCAAGGCCCAACCTTGGTTTTACCATTTGCCACCTAAGCCTTTTCCCCCGGGTTTTCGCGAGCCCGAGGGTCATCTTATTTTAACCCCCCCGGGCCAGTGCTCCTTCGAGTGTTGGTCCGAACCGAGCAGCCTGCGGGGCCACCTCGGGGAAACTCGAGGGCTGGTTTTACTCGTAGCTTGACTTATCCGGTGTGCCCTGAGAACGAGATATGTGCAGCTCCTATCGGGATTTGTTGGCACATTCGGGCGGCTTTGCTGGTCTTGTTTTACCATTGTCGAAATGTCTTGTAAACCGGGATTCCGAGACTGATCGGGTTTTTCCGGGAGAAGGTTTATCCTTCGTTGACCGTGAGAGCTTATGATGGGCTAAGTTGGGACACCCCTGCAGGGTATTATCTTTCGAAAGCCGTGCCCGCGGTTATGAGGCAGATGGGAATTTGTTAATGTCCGGTTGTAGATAACTTGTCACTTGACCCAAGTAAAATACATCAACTGCGTGTGTAGCCGTGATGGTCTCTTCTCGGCGGAGTCCGGGAAGTGAACACGGCCTGTGTTATGCATGACGTAAGTAGGTGTTCAGGACCTCTTCTTGGTCATTGCTAGATGACGACCGTTCCGTTGCTTCTCTTCTCGCTCTCATTTGCGCAAGTTAGCCACCATATATGCTTTTGCCGCTGCAGCTCCACCTCTTTGCGCCATCCTTTCCTACAAGCTTAAATAGTCTTGATCTCGCGGGTGTGAGATTCCTGAGTCCCCGTGACTCACAGATTCTACCAAAACAGTTGTAGGTGCCGACGATGCCAGTGCAGATGATGACGTCGATCTCAAGTGGGAGTTCGACGAGGAACGTGGTCGTTACTATGTGTCTTTTCCTGATGATCAGTAGGGGAGCCCAGTTGGGACGATCGGGGATCTAGCATTTGGGGTTGTCTTATTTTCATCTGGATTTTGACCGTAGCCGGTCTATGTATGATTGTATTTTGGATGATGTATGATTAATATTTTTGTATTGTGTGAAGTGGCGATTGTAAGCCAACTCTTTATCCCATTCTTGTTCATTACATGGGATTGTGTGAAGATGACCCTTCTTGCGACAAAACCACTATGCGGTTATGCCTCTAAGTCATGCCTCGACACGTGGGAGATATAGCCGCATCGTGGGCGTTACACAGCGCCCTTGCCGGCCTCCTCGGCGGCAGCCTCGCCGGTCTCTCTGGCAAGCCCCTTGGTGGCATCCTCGGACGTGGTCTTGGCAGCCTCCTCGGAGGTGATCTTATCGGCCTCAACCTCGGCGTCCTTGGCGACCTCCGTGATCACGGTGTCGATGTCCCCTTGGCCCGCCAAGGGAGGATCTAGATGCCGGAAGGGAGGATGAGGTGAGGCCAAGATCAAGGTTCAAAAAAGAAGAAGAGTAAGGAAAATCAGATGACTCACCCGTGCCGGGATGAGAAGAAGTGGCCCCCTCCCCGCCAACATCTGTTGCCAGGACGGGGCCACCAGTGCCCAAGTCTACCTCCTCCTCCTCCGTGCGCATGGGCTTGGTGTCTGGCTCCCTTGCCGGGGACACCCCTCGGGGCGGTGTGGTCGATGGGGGCGGCGTGGTGGGGGTGGGCCTTGGTGGCTCCTCCTGCTGTCGTCCTCCTCCTGCAGCCACGGCAAGGTCAGTACCAGAAAGGCACACCCCGGCGCACGTTGATGGGGAGTAGGTGGTGAACGCACGCTGGGGGCTGAGCCTGGGGCTGTGCCGCGGGCTGCTATCCGGGCTGCTCACCACCACCAGCGGCGCCTTTGAGGTACCCGTCGGGGGCTGGCTGCCTGTCGAGGCCTTGGCCTTCTTCGCTGCCCACTGGGCGTCTCCATTTCCCTGCAAACACAAAAATGAATCAAGGAAGGCGGCACGATAGGAGAGGATGGGAATGACGAGGGGTGGAATTCTTACTCGTCCTCCACCTCCTCTTCTGCTGCCTTCCTCTTCCTCCTCGGGATGATGCACGAAAAGTCGAAGGCGACCTCCGTGTCGGCGTTTGCGGGAGGAGGGGAAGGCGATGGAGTCCGGTAGCGTTTGGATGAAGAAGAGGCGGTCGCCTTCTTCTTCGCCACCGCGGCCTTCTTCTTCGCCACCGTGGCCCTCGTCACACGCACGGTTTCCCCCTGAACCTCTTGCCACGGCTCTGCCCTGCCGGATCGGACCGGCTCACCAGAGCTGGCCCGATGCAGGACGCGTCCTTTCTTCATAGCCGAGGGGGCGTCGGCCTCCTCCTCGGACGATTCCTTGACCACGTCCTCGACAAGGGGGCCTCGGTGCTGACGCCGCCCGCCTCCCTGACAAGGGGGATTTGACTGCCCCATGCATGCCCCCCACGTCACCCACGACCCCCATGTCACGCATTCAACGCGGGTCGTGGGGAAGTGCGGCGGCAGAAAAAGTAACTACGGTAAAAACCGCCCCGCCTGCCCGCACACCGTTTTGGGCCTAGCCCAACAACGCGTTGCGCTTATGTGTGGCCCAGGCCCGGGGGCTCCTAACAGTGTACTAAAATAGGGGCACTCCTTTGTACCCCTTACTTGTGCACGGGCAGTCAGAGCCGCGCCCGCGGCCACACTTAGCAGGGCGGAGGGAGGGGTCAAGGCCGCAGGATGGTCAAAGCGACGCCAAGGCCGAATACACAAGGACCAAGAGGGCAGGGCAGGCTCCCCCGACAGGACCTTTGCCAGGGCAGCCATGGAAAGAACCTTGACAGGGCAGCTTGCCCGACCCCTACGGAGCACGCCACCCTCGAGCCCAAGGTTTCCGACAACCACATTGGAACCAAGGCTCGGGAGGCACCTCCATGATGGCATGTAGATCTTTGTGAAGAAAATAAGCACACAGAGGGAGAGCTCGATGTCCCTCATCCACCTCCTCGGATGAGGATTCATCGTCCATCTCGTTGTCCCGCCAGTTCAGCCGCCCCGTCCTCCACGTCCAAGGAGCTGCTCTGATGATCGCCTCGTCTATCGCGGCTGCTCCATCCCCACTGCGCCGCCTTAACCTGCTCCACCGAAACCGCAACATCCTCACTGACTCCTCGGACGAAGCCGAGGCCTACTCGGCGCCACCAAAGAGGTTGTACACTCATTGCATCACACCTTCTCCTTAACTCGACCTCCCGGCGCCGATGGTGCTCCATCCCGCACCCCCATGGCGTGGCTACCTTGAAGACGGCGCCGCGGGCGACATCTCCATAGCGGCTCTCCCCCAGTACGAGGCCCCTTCGGCGGTGGCGTCCATACCAGCCGGATCTGCTGCTGCTGCTCCGGCTCTTGCTTGCTCGCGCTACTGCTCTGCTCTCCCACACGCTTGTGCTGCTGTTCTGCTCTTGCTCTCGCTCGCGCTGCTGATGCTGGTACATGGGCTGCTGCAGCTACACGAGTTGCTGCTCGGGTTCTAGTTAGCGCTGCTCCTCCAGGCTCTACTGCTCCGGCTGCTGTCTGCTACTGTGTTCCATGTCGATCTCCTGCGGATTTTAATCATTGTTTCTCTTCTACTAGTGCTTGAGCGGCCTAAACTACATGTGAAGTGCCTCTATGCTACCGGTGCGTTCAGTTTTGACAATAACATTTAGATTCCATAGTAAATTTCAGTTTCGACAGTTAAGTCTAGATTCAACAGTTGTAGTCAGGTGTTTTTTGGTGATGTAAATTTTACATCTATCACTCTTTGGTAATGTATTTTACATCATCTATTGGATATGCTATTAGAATCCCACTTGAGATTAATGATGTCTATCTTGTACTGCTTTAGCCTCGATGTCTTACGGCTCGCCGGAGCTGCTCCAACGATGGAACCATCCATCACAACAGAGCAGTGCCCTGGACGTCGCCTACAGATTCCTCAGGTCTTCCACCACACCTCCGACAGCCACCTCTGCCTCAACTTCTTTAGCGAGCAACCCAATGATGCCAAGGTCGACACGGCTACGACAAAGAGGTTGTGCACTTGTTGCATCACTTATTACTCTACATTCATGTCGATCCGTTAGGGCTATTTTGGTTCAAAGGAAAAACTTAAGGAAAAACATACCAATAGGAAATTTTCCTATGGCACTCTATTATTCAATTATTCATGCATTTCGTTGAAATGCATGGAGCAAAACACCCACCTGAACCTACTTTTCAAAATCCTATGCACGAAAACAAGACCAAGTGCATTAGTGGCAGAATAACATTCTAATTGTACACGCTTTCATATGGTTTCACTTTAATTTGGCCATTTTTTTGCATTCCTCTGCTCTACCAATTCCTTTGAACCAAACACCCAAGTTGATAGAAATCTTGTGTTTACAAATGCTATATTTCCCAAGTGCATTCCTATCCTATTCCGGTATTT
Source organism: Triticum aestivum (assembly GCF_018294505.1). NCBI lineage: Eukaryota > Viridiplantae > Streptophyta > Magnoliopsida > Poales > Poaceae > Triticum > Triticum aestivum. The sequence continues at coordinate 165,436,158 of NC_057799.1, read as the reverse complement.
TTCCTATCCCTGTGTTTTTAGAATCCTGCAAGCCAAAGGAGCCCTTACAGAATTATTTCAGATACAGGTAGGTGTCGAAGAAAACTTTGTGTGGTTTGTCCTGCTCCTGCTGCGACGTCGTCCACCTCACCTGAGGTGCTCCATCGACAGAAGCATCCACCAAACCAGACATCACGACTCCTGACCATCTTTCGTCACCTCAGATCTCCTTCCCTGCCGCCGGCATCCACCGCAACAGCATCACCATCATCAACTAAGTAGATGAACCTGAGGAGTACACGGGTCCACAAGACAGGTCGCACTATTTTGTTTCTGCTTATGTTATGCACTGCTTATTATTACCTGCTACTTTATCATCATGTTCACCTCTTAGACTCCAAGTCAGGTCCAAATTAATGTTCAAACTTGAGTTTTAAAATTAGTTGTGGGGCACATATCGAGGCAGCAATGAATAGTATCTCTGTCTATTATCTAGCTCACCTAGGGTATGCCTATGTTGTTCATCTTGGGTGGGAAACAAATAGTAAAGCAATCATCATCTGTCTTTTTATTAAATTAAAGCTATCATCAGCCTGCTATCATTATTTTTGGGTCCATCCACTAGTTTTTACCATCACTCTAGATTTCTGCATGCTCTCCTTACATAATCTCACTATATATTTTTCGTATGCATGTCAGATATTATACACAGTCATGCTGAACATGTAGAGAAAAAGAGAAGAGTTTTGCGCGGCAATACAATGTCATGCAGACATCACTCCCTGGTGGGTTCAATGGCAAACCCTCCCCCCCCCCTCTCTCTAGATTGTAGTCTAGAGGAAGATATCTATTTCGAGGCGGACTCAGATGCAGCTGACTACTCCTATTTACCCCCCAAGGTGTTTGCTCTAACTTGGCATGATGATGTTAGTCATATCATCATATGTTACCTTGAAGTGCCTACTTTCGACATCATATATCTCATCTGCTTAGTTTAGACATGTTCTGTAATGCCACCTGTTTAGTTTCTATATCATATATGGGAATTATGCGGTCTCATCTCTTTTAGCCAGTCATAATATATGTGAAATATGCAATGGCATCCTGTTTAACCAGGCATCATATATTTGAATGATATCTTGCCCATCCTTTTCTTCATTACATTTCCATTTGTCAACAATATTTGTACATTAAACTACTGATGTAGGGTAGAACCCCAGTGCCTGAAGCAGAAGAAGATGATTCTCTTGTCTTGAGAAAGTTGAAGCCAAAGATCCCTGACCATAATGATGCACGTCGTGTTGCAGAAGATATGAGGATTAGAAAGGATGCAGGACTAAGACTGTGGAGACAGTCTGATCCATATGCTGTCAGGAGGAGAACAGCAGTTGATTACAGGTTCCACACAAAGGAACAACAAGATTTCTATGAGACAATCCTGCGTGACAAGAAGCCCATAGTATGTGACATGAGATGGATAGACTGGGAGTACATCAAGGAAAATGAAGATCACTATCCAGGAGTCTATGACAGCTTCAAGGCTTGTGGAGTAGATACATTTGTTGGACAGAAGCTCACCAAGTGGAATGATGAGCTGATCATGCAATTCTATTCTACATCCCATTTCTATCCAGATGGGAGGATTATATGGATGTCTGAGGGTACTAGGTACCAATCCACGGTAGAAGAATGGGCCAAGCTGATCAATGCCCCTGAAGAACGTGAAGATGACTTGGATGTGTATGCCACCAAGAAGAAAGACCACAACTCTATGGCCAACATGTACAAGGAGATCCCAGATAAAGCTTTGGAGACTCACAAGCTTGGATCTGTACACTTCTTGTTGTCTGGTCTGCCTACCATCAACTGGATCCTTAGGCACACATTGCTACCCAAGTCCAGAGATCACAAGATGATCAGAGGACATGCTATCAATTTGCTACACTTATTTGATGTGCCTCAGAAGTTCAAAGTGATGAGTCTGATTGTGGAAACAATCAAGAGGACGGCTGCTAACCAAAAGAGAAGTTGTGGGTATGCTCCACACATTCAGGAGCTCATCAACTCCAAGATGGGCACAAGTACATACTTGTTGGACAAGGAGCACCTTCCTCTGCATCCTGATTTTGAAGATAACACTGTTGTGATGAATGAGGAAGACCCCACATCTGTGCAAGCACAAGAGAAGAGAGAGAAGGCAAGGGCAGAGAAAGCTGCAAGAATGCCAATTGTTGAAGAGGCATCTCAAGTGTTCTTGAAATCCAAGCAAGATCAGCTTGGATATCTGATCCAATCCACCTTGAGGATTGAGAAGGGCTTGGCCACCCTGACTCAAAACCAGGAGAGCTTGGAGAGGATCATTGAGAAGAAATTCTATGATCTTGATGTCAAAGTAACTGAGATTCAGTCAGCAGTTGAGCAACTTCAGGAGGAAGTGGAGGAGAAGAAGGGCAAGTCAACTACAGATGCTTTTGCTAGAGTGCCCCGAAGCCAGAGGTCTGCTGTAGTGCCAGTCACAGATACTAGAGCTACAACATCAGCTCCACCAGCTACAGCTCCAGTGCCACCTCCAGCAGCCACTCCACCAGCTCCAGCTACATCAACAAAAGCTTTCGTCCTTGGAGTCATCTCTACACCACCTACCGAAGATCAAGCCTGAGAGACATTCAGTACTATGCTTTTTTGAACTTTTTGGTAACTTGTTGCCAAAGGGGGAGAAAAATGTATAGATCATAGGCTTCGAGAGAGAGTGTTGCTTTTTATCTCTCTTGTTTTTGGTTGAACTTTTTGATTGTGTGCTTGTGTGAGATACTTTATGTCCTTGTGAGATACTTGTTGATCATGTGTTTGATCATATGCTACCTTTATACTTGTTGGATGATATTCTCTTATCTCTTATATCCTTATATGATCATTCACTTGCTTGGTGATGAGTGCATGCTTTCAATTTCTATCATTTTGAGCGCTCCACCAAGATGTATGTGACATGGAAGAGTAATCCATGATCCTAATAGATTGTGCATTTGCATTCAAAAGCAAATTTTACAAATAATGCACAAATTTAGGGGGAGCTCTTGCTTATCACATACTTCTCAAAGCGACGATGTTTTTCAATCTTATTATCATTTGTCGAAGCTTTGATCTATATGTTGTCATCAATTACCAAAAAGGGGGAGATTGAAAGTGCAACTATCCCTGGGTGGTTTTGGTAATTCCTAACAACATATAGCTCATTGAGCTAATGCTATTTCAAGATAAATATTTCAGGAAAGCTCAATGATTGGCATGGCATGGATTAGAAAAGTGGACCCCTCAAAATGCCAAGGACAAAAGGATTGGCTCAAGCTCAAAGCACAAGACTCTACATTTTTCACTTTAGTGATCCAAGATCACATTGAGTCCATAGGAAAAGCCAATACTATTAAGAGGGGGTGAGGTGCTGCTTAATGAGGTTCTTGCTCAAAATGCTTAGTGATATGCTCCAAAGCCCTCAACTACATTCTCACATCCACATATGTCCCAAACCCAAAGTCAAACTCGGCCCCACCAAAACTTTCTATCCGGCGCCACCGAGTTCTCTTGACATAGTCACTGCCAGAAACCCTAGTCTTTTCAGTCTCACCGATAGGGATCTCGGTCTCACCGAGATGGGATTGTACTCTCTCTGTTTCCCTTCGTAACATTTCGGTCACAGCGACATGAGCGATCGGTCCCACCGAGATTTCAATGCAAACTCGTTGTTTCCCTTTCGTAACGTTTCGGTCACACCGAGATGAGCGAATCGGTCCCACCGAGTTTGCCTGACCAACTCTCTGTTTGTCTATTACCAAAATCGGTCCCACCGAGTTTGTGTAATCGGTCTCAGCGAGATTACGTTATGCCCTAACCCTAATGACATCGGTCCTACCGAGTTGATATGTCGGTCCCACCGAAAATCCTAACGTTCACATTTTGAACTAAATCGGTCTGACCGAGTTTCATGATTCGGTCCCACCGAGTTTAGTAAATTGTGTGTAACGGTTAGATTTTGTGTGGAGGCTATATATACCCCTCCACCCACTCTTCATTCGTGGAGAGAGCCATCAGAACATGCCCACACTTCCAACATGTATTTTCTGAGAGAGAATCACCTACACTTGTGTTGAGGCCAAGATATTCCATTCCAACCTTATAAATCTTGATCTCTAGCCTTCCCCAAGTTGCTTTCCACTCAAATCATCTTTCCACCAAATCCAATCCTATGAGAGAGAGTTGAGTGTTGGGGAGACTATCATTTGAAGCACAAGAGCAAGGAGTTCATCATCAACACACCATTTGTTACCTCTTGGAGAGTGGTGTCTCCTAGGTTGGCTAGGTGTCAATTGGGAGCCTCCGTCAAGATTGTGGAGTTGAACCAAGGAGTTTGTAAGGGCAAGGAGATCGCCTACTTCGTGAAGATCTACCCGAGTGAGGCAAGTCCTTCGTGGGCGACGGCCATGGTGGGATAGACAAGGTTGCTTCTTCGTGGACCCTTCGTGGGTGGAGCCCTTCGTGGACTCGCGCAACCGTTACCCTTCGTTGGTTGAAGTCTCCATCAACGTGGATGTACGATAGCACCACCTATCGGAACCACGGATAAAAATCTTCGTGTCAACATTGCGTTTGCTCCCTCAAACTCCTCCCTTTACCTTCATATGCAATTGTTTTACATTCCGCTGCTACACTCTTAGAATTGCATGTGTAGGTTGATTGCTTGACTTGTGCTAAGTTGCTAAAATCTGCCAAGAACTAAAATTGGGAAAAGGCTAGATTTTTATTTGGTCAAGTAGTCTAATCACCCCCCCTCTAGACATACTTTCGATCCTACAGTTAACTCTGCCTATGTGGCACATCAAACATGGCAATGGGCCCACGCTCTACCTCACTTTATTGTTTCGCCCCCACCTGTCAGCTACAAGGATAAATTAACAGTTTAAAAAAATTGCAATTGGCCATGATTGAACTCGTGACTGTATCCCTTCAGTCAAGCTGTGCTAACCACTGAGCACATTCTATTTCCTATTCAACTATGAGGTAGTTTCTTTTCTATACCTTTGGTGTGGAGAGTAAAAATTGTACCAGTAAATAGTGCACCGCAAAGATCCGTACACTAGACCTTACCATATCGCATATACGTGTGTCGAGACCAACCCGATCGAAACAACTACTTTGTACTTCGTTGAGATAGAATTTTTTCTATCCTTTTGACCATCTATGCATGACCCACTTGTTTGCAGGTGAGAGATAAAAAAAATAGGAATTATCATTTGGCCTACGCATGGATAGAAGTGTATCTGAAAACCTTACATTGGATGATAATTTACAATTTTTCACATGTCAGTAATAACAAAATCAGCATAAGGTAACTCACATATCTTGTTTGTATGCATCGATATCCAATTGTCGGAGATACTACGACAAAACCTTCGAAAAATTGGCTGCAAGAGAGAGAAAATCAACACCATCTGCTCACTCCACACTCATCCACAACAGACCACAAAACAAGCATCATACCCACTCACCATAGTTTCTCTAAACCCTGTTGAATGTTATATTTGTTCTGGGGGTCTACAAATGTGGGAGGTGCCGGACTTATCTGTCAATGCCGGGGACAAATGACGGTGATCCCATCCAGTTGCCTATATAGCCACAAGTCGATTTTTTGGGTTGTCTTTTTGTTCAGATTTTTTTAGAGTCCTTTTGTTCGGATATTATTCTTTGTGCAGATTAGTTGATCAAGAAGTAGATTGTGCTTAGTGGTTAGCACCACTTGGCTTGAAGGAACGGCCGCAAGTTCAAATCCTTGATGTGCCACATAGGTAGAGTTAACAGTGTTTTAACGGTGATAGACGGGAATGTACCTAAATGTACTCAAAACACAAGTTATGTGACCAATTTGTGTCTTTTTTAAGTTTTTGTATGAAATTGTACCCACCATGCAAGTTCATGTACCCTAGGTGTATTTAGCTCTTCTGCATCTTGGTGCCACCGAGTTGTTCCACTCGGTCACACCGACAGGGTCGGGATATATAAAGCCACGGGTGAGATTTTGGAAATTTCTTCAAACTCCTTAGCCCGCGCGTGTCCTGCTCTGCTTCCTCGGGTCTCCGGATCGTCTCCTCGCCGCCAGCGACCTCCCGCCACTGGTTCCCGTCGCCGTCAACGGAATTCTGCTCCACCGTTGTCGCCGTAGCGAACTCCCTCCGAACTAGGGTATGGGTTCGACTCTTTGTGCTATTTCCCTACTCCGATTTGTAGCACATTGCTTTGCCATGATCTTTACCAAGTATGAAATCAATCTATCCAGAGAAAACATCCTTTAGATTAAGTTTGATTCGAAAATTTAGGGTCAGGTCTCCACCGAACTCATCTCGGACCGGCCAAGTTGTAGAAATCGGTCTCACCGATTTGGCCTAGGCCATTGCACATGCGTTTTCGGTCTGACAGAAAATTGCAAATCGGTGTGACCGAGTTCGACTCTCTGTGAAACCATAGCAATCTCGGTGCCACCGAACTGTGACTCGGTCTGACCGAGTTCACTAGTTTAGGTTCCAGAAGTTGCTTTGATATCACCGAGTTTTACAAATCGGTAGCTCCGAAATGCTTTCTATGGAGAACTAAAACTAAGTCTTTGACTCATAAGTTTTGCAAAAACTCTGCACTTTGTGATGCTCATCTAGTCTACCTCATCCATATCTATTCACAGGGTTTGCTGTCAGTTTGCTTGCGAAGATGTCTGATCAAATTGATAGCCAAAACAGATCTGAAGAGCAAGTGCACATGAGTGAGGGCACTAGTCCCTCAGGCAGCTATGATGAGGGCAGCAGGAGCACACCAAGTAACTTGCCCAAAGCAGCCACCAGATCAAGGAAGAATAAAACCTCAGATTCTGAGGATGAGGACTATGTGGCTGTTGAGGATGAGGCCACCTCAAGGAAGAAAGTGCTGAATAAGGAGTATGGCACAGCTGCTGCAACCAAGCCAGGGTTGAACAAGAAGGCACCAGCAAAGAGAGTCCCAATGTCAAAGCCAAGGAAAGTTCCAACAGGAGAAACCATGAAATTCACAATAGAATCAGATGATGGTGAGGCAGCTGGAGATGGCAAGAAGAAGAAGAGGGCAAGAACCACATCTGCGAAAGTTCTTGGAAAATAAACTATGGTAAGAGATTCAGAGGAAGAGGATGCTGCACCAGCACCCAAGTCTCAGAAGCTTATGGGAGATGCAATCAAGTCAGGGGCTGCTCCATCAAAGCCCAAAACTGCTCCCAAAGCAACAGCCCAAGCTCAGAAGCCTTCTAAACAAAAGAGAAGCACCAGAAAACATTCCTGCAGAAGAGAAGAACAAGGCCCCAGTGCCTGAAGTTGAAGAAGAGGATGATGAAGCCCTAGTGCTAAGAAAACTGAAACCCAAGATTCCAGACCACAATGATACTCATCCAGTGGCTGAGGACATTGATATGTCTCCATCGTATCTACTTTTCCAAACACTTTTGCCCTTGTTTTGGACTCTAACTTGCATGATTTGAATGGAACTAACCCGGGCTGACGCTGTTTTTAGCAGAATTGCCATGGTGTTCTTTTTGTGCAGAAACAAAAGTTCTCGGAATGACCTGAAACTTCACAGAGAATATTTTTGGAATTAATAAAAAATACTGGCGAAAGAATCAAGGCCAGGGGGCCCACACCCTATCCACGAGGGTCGGGGCGAGCCTACCCCCCTGGGCGCGCCCCCTGCCTCGTGGGCCCCCTGGTGCTCCACCGACCTCAACTCCAACTCTATATATTCACGTTCGGGGAGAAAAAAATCAGAGAGAAGGATTCATTGCGTTTTACGATACGGAGCCGCCGCCAAGCCCTAATCTCTCTCGGGAGGGCTGATCTGGAGTCCGTTCGGGGCTCCGGAGAGGGGAATCCGTCGCCATCGTCATCATCAACCTTCCTCCATCACCAATTTCATGATGCTCACCGCCGTGCGTGAGTAATTCCATCGTAGGCTTGCTGGACGGTGATGGGTTGGGTGAGATTTACCATGTAATCGAGTTAGTTTTGTTAGGGTTTGATCCCTAGTATCCACTATGTTCTGAGATTGATATTGCTATGACTTTGCTATGCTTAATGCTTGTCACTAGGGCCCGAGTGCCATGATTTCAGATCTGAACCTATTATGTTTTCATGAATATATGTGAGTTCTTGATCCTATCTTGCAAGTCTATAGTCACCTATTATGTGTTATGATCCGGCAACCCCGAAGTGACAATAATTGGGACCACTCCTGGTGATGACCGTAGTTTGAGGAGTTCATGTATTCACTATGTGTTAATGCTTTGGTCCGGTACTCTATTAAAAGGAGGCCTTAATATCCCTTAGTTTCCATTAGGACCCCGCTGCCACGGGAGGGTAGGACAAAAGATGTCATGCAAGTTCTTTTCCATAAGCACGTATGACTATATCCGGAATACATACCTACATTATATAGATGAACTGGAGCTAGTTCTGTGTCACCCTACGTTATAACTATTGCATGAGGAATCGCATCCGGCATAATTCTCCATCACCAATCCAATGCCTACGAGCTTTTCACATATTGCTCTTTGCTTAGTTACTTTACCGTTGCCACTATTACAATTACTACAAAACTGCTATTGTTACTTTTGCCACCGTTACCGTTACTTCCATACTACTTTGCTGCAGATATTAAGTTATCCAGGTGTGGTTGAATTGACAACTCAGCTACTAATACTTGAGAATATTCTTTGGCTCCCCTTGTGTCGAATTAATAAATTTGGGTTGAATACTCTACCCTCGAAAACGGTTGCGATCCCCTATACTTGTGGGTTATCAAGACTATTTTTTGGCGCCGTTGCCTGGGAGTATAGCTCTATTCTTTGAGTCACTTGGGATTTATATTTGCTGGTCACTATGAGGAACTTGAAAGACGAAAGAACTAAGATTTTTCCCTCAACTACGAGGGGAGGTAAGGAACTGCCATCTAGCTCTGCACTTGATTCACCTTCTGTTTTGAGTAAGCTTGCGACACCTAAACCTGCTTCTGCTATTAATTCTGATATGTCGCATGTTATTGATGATGCCACTTCTGTTATGCATGATACTTTTGATGAAACTACTTCTATGCTTGATACTACTGTGCCACTAGGTGAATTTCTTGATGAACAACTTGCTAGGGCTAGAGAGAATGAAATTATTGAAACTGATAATATTGATGAAAGTGATGATGAAGATTCTCCCCCTAGATATGAATTGCATGTTGTGCCTGAGGGTTATGTTATGGATGAAGAAACTACTAGAGACTTTCTTGCTTGCAATGATAGGAATGATCTTAAGAAATTATTAGTTAAGCTGAAAGAAAAAATATTTGAATGCTAGAATGAAATATGACCCTGCTTTTGCTACTTCACCTATCTGTGTTACTGATAAGGATTATGATTTCTCTATCGATCCTGATATAATTACTTTGATTGAATCTGATCCTTTTTATGGCTATGAATCTGAAACTGTTGTGGCACATCTTACTAAATTAAATGATATCGCCACCCTGTTCACTAATGATGAGAAAACTCGCTGCTATTATATCCTTAAGTTATTTCCATTCTCATTAAAGGGTGATGCTAAAACATGGTTTAATTCTCCCTCGTTGTGTGTGTAGTCCCCAGGATATGGTTTATTACTTCTCTGCTAAATATTTTCCCGCTCATAAGAAACAAGTTGCTTTAAGGGAAATATATAATTTTGTGCAAATTGAAGAAGAGAGTCTCCCACAAGCTTGGGGGAGGCTTCTCCAATTACTTAATGCTTTGCCTGATCATCCTCTCAAGAAAAATGAAATACTTGATATCCTTTATAATGGACTAACCGATGCTTCCAGAGACCACCTGGATAGTTGTGCTGGTTGTGTTTTCAGGGAAAGAACTGTTGATGAAGCTGAATTGCTATTGAATAATATGTTGACTAATGAAAATAATTGGACACTTCCTGAACCAACTCCTAAGCCAACTCCGAAGAAAAGGGGTATTCTATTTCTCAGTCCTGAAGATATGCAAGAGGCAAAGAAATCTATGAAACAAAAGGGTATTAAAACTGAAGATGTTAAGAATTTACCGCCTATTGAAGAAATACATGGTCTTAATTTGCCGCCTGTTGAAGAAATACATGGTCTTGATAACCCGACACCGGTAGTAAAGGTAAATTCTCTCTATAGATTTGATGAAGGTGATATTCCTTGTTATAAGTCTGCTAGCCAATGCTTAGATGAGTTTGATAATTTTATTGTTAAACAAGAAAACTTCAATGCTTATGTTGGTAGACAATTGAAACGAAATGCTTATATGATTGAACACTTGAGTGATTATATGTCTAGAGTTAAAGGTGAACTTAAACTCATTAGTAAACATGCTTCTATGGTTACCACTCAAGTAGAACAAGTACTTAAGGCTCAAAATGATTTGCTCAATGAATTAAATAATAAGAAGAATGATAATGCTGTTAGAGTTATGACTAGAGGGGATAAAATGACTCAGGAACCTTTGTATCCTGAGGGCCACCCTACAAGAATTGAGCAGGATTCTCAGAGAACTAATGTTGATGCACCTAGTCCTTCTAAAAAGAAGAAAAATAAAAATGATAGGACTTTGCATGCTTCTAGTGAACCTGTTGCTGACACACCTGAGAATCCCAACGATATTTCTATTTCTGATGCTGAAACACAATCTGGTGATGAACATGAACCTAGTGATAATGTTAATAATGATGTTCATGTTGATGCTCAACCTAGTAATGACAATGATGTAGAAATTGAACCTGCTGTTGATCTTGATAACCCACAATCAAAGAATCAACGTTATGATAAGAGAGACTTCGTTGCTAGGAAGCACGGTAAAGAAAGAGAACCATGGGTTCAGAAACCCATACCCTTTCCTCCTAAACCATCCAAGAAAAAGGATGATGAGGATTTTGAGCGCTTTGCTGAAATGATTAGACCTATCTTTTTGCGTATGCGTTTGACTTATATGCTTAAAATGAATCCTTATGCTAAGTACATGAAAGATATTGTCACAAATAAAAGAAAGATACCGGAAGCTGAAATTTCCACCATGCTTGATAATTATACTTTTAAGGGTGGAATACCTAAGAAACTTGGAGATCCAGGAGTACCAACCATACCATGCTCCATTAAAAGAAACTATGTTAAAACTGCTTTATGTGATCTTGGAGCCGGTGTTAGTGTTATGCCTCTCTCTTTATATCATAGACTTGATTTTAATAAGTTGACACCTACTGAAATATCTTTGCAAATGGCTGATAAATCAACTGCTATACCTGTCGGCATTTGTGAGGATGTGCCTGTTGTGGTTGCAAACGTTACTATTTTAACATACTTTGTTATTCTTGATATTTCCAAGGACGATAGTATGTCGATTATCCTTGGTAGACCCTTTTTGAATACTGCAAGGGCTGTTATTGATTGCAACAAAGGCAATGTCACTTTTCATGTTAATGGTAATGAGCATAGAGTACACTTTTCGAGGAAACAACCTCAAGTCCAGAGTATCAATTCTATTGGAAAAATTCCAACGATCACTATTGGAGATTTAGAATTTCCTCTACCTACTGTCAAGAAGAAATATGATATTCTTATTATTGGGGATGTGCATATCCCCGTTGAGGTAACTTAGTGTTATTCGAAATTTCTCCGGTTTCATGCGATTCGGAATGAGTTTGTTAACAAGACTTGATCAACCTTGTTAGTGGATTCCTTTTGATGAGCATGAGATGGATGAAGTTAGAAAGCACAACCTTCTGTACCCTCCTTTTACTTTCTGTTATTTAGATTAAATAAAGCAAAAATAGTATTATTCTGTCTGTTTTCTGAATTATCCATGCAAAAAAATACCCCAAAATAAAAGTTCTCCAAATGCCCTGAAAATGAAATATGATTTTTTTTCTAGAATATTTGAGAATATTTGGCACTGAGAACACATCAGGGGGAGCAAGCACCTGGCCACGAGGGTCCAGGGCACGCCCACCCCCTGGGCGCGCCCCCTGCCTCGTGGGCCCCTGGTGGCCCCCTCCACTTATTCCAGCCACCACACACTCCTTCTTCCTCCCAAAAAAATCACCAACCAGCTCAAGCACGAGTTCTAGCTCATTTTGCTGCCATTTTCGATCTCCTAGCTCAAAGCTCCACTCACAAAACAGCTTTGGGGGATTGTTCTTCGGTATGTGACTCCTCCAATGGTCCAATTAGTTTTTGTTCTAGTGCTTTATTCATTGCAATTTTTTGCTGCCTAGCTGACCCTGTTCTTGAGCTTGCATGTCAAATTTATATGGTCCCAAGTAGTTCTAATGCATGATATAGTCTCTAGGCACTTGTGGGAGTAGTTTCTATCAATTTTGTTGAGTTTGGTTCACTTTTATTTTAAGTTACTAAAAATTTCAGAAATTTTCAGAAAATGGTGAAGAGATTTTTGAGGGGCTCTTCGAGCCGAAGCTCGAAGGATAAGCAAAGTGAAGAGGATAACAGGCCCAAATATAATCTCCCTCGCACCACGGAGGTTCGACCATGTGAGTGGCCTTGTGATGAGTTCTTGACAGCAGCCGGGATTCATGATGATTTTTATTATTTGGCTGAGAATGCGGGCCTCACCGACTTCCTCCACGACCAGCAAGAACAGTAAGTATCTTGTTCTGCCGGCGGCATTTCATGCCTACCAGAACCTCTCATCAGCTCCAGAGCCAGAGCCGGAGCCACAACCTGATTCTCCCCGTCAGTCTGTTTATCAGTGGGATCCGGAGGAGATCGCCAATCAGTGGCACCCCGAGGTTCCATCTCAGTATGACCCCAGCTACAACTTCGGATATCCGCCAGGCCAGTCGTGGCCCTAGACCAACTTAGGCCAAAAGCCTAAGCTTGGGGGAGTACGTATTTCTCACCGACATTACATTCATGTTCACACACTCATTCTAGTTGTCGGTGCTCATAATTTTTCATTGTACTATCCATGCTAGTTTATTTTCCTTTTTTATGCTTTCTTTTTGTGTGTTTGATAAACCTTAAGAAAAACCAAAAAAATTAGTTGTAGCTTTTAGCTAGTTTACTTTCCATGCCTATAGTAGTAATAATTAAAATAAAACCCAAAAAGATTTCTTGTTCTTCTTTTACTTGTTGGGAGCTTTCCCGTGTAAATAGTTTTATTTCTTTTCTTTTCTTTGGGGGTCGAAAGGAGAAGACCTTGATGAAAATGTTAAGTGGCTCTCATATGCATTATTGTTGATTTAACAAAGAACCCATATTACCTTGTCTTCTCCTATGTATCAGATGCTCGCAGATTCCAACTTAGTCCAATGCACGTGCACTATTATTATTATTATTATTCACACCGTTCGGTCGTGCAAGTGAAAGGCAATAATGACGATATATGATGGACCGATTGAGATGAGAGAAGCTGGTATGAACTCGACCTCTCTTGTTTTTGTAAATATGATTAGTTCATTGTTCCTGATTCAGCCTATTATGAATGAAACATGTTTGCAATGACAATTAGAGATTATAGTTGCTTATGCCATGCTTAATTAGCTAGGAGTTTATAATGGTTTACCTTGCGTGCCAACATGCTATTAAAATGCTTGTGATGTGGTATGATAGGGTGGTATCCTCCTTTGAATGATTCGAGTGACTTGACTTGGCACATGCTCACGCATGTAGTTGAAACAAAATCAACATAGCCTTCACGATATTTATGTTCATGGTGGATTATATCCTACTCATGCTTGCACTCAATGTTTATTAATTTTAATGCATGTTCATGACTGTTGTCGCTCTCTAGTTGGTCGCTTCCCAGTCTTTTTCTAGCCTTCACTTGTACTAAGCGGGAATACTGCTTGTGCATCCACTTCCATAAACCCCAAAGTTATTCCATATGAGTCCACTATACCATCCAATATGTGGTATCTACCTGCCGTTCCAAGTAAATTTGTATGTGCCAAACTCTAAACCTTCAAATGAAATTCTGTTTTGTATGCTCGAATAGCTCATGTATCAACTAGGGCTGTCTGTATCTTCCATGCTAGGCGGGTTATTCTCAAGAGGAGTGGACTCCGCTCCTCACTCATGAGAAAATGGCTGGTCACCGGGATGCCCAGTCCCATTCTCTAAGCAAATCAAATCGAAATAGTTGCAAACAAAACTCCCCCAGGACTGTTGCTAGTTGGAGGCACTCGTTGTTTCGAGCCAGTCATGGACTGATGTTTATTGGTGGTGGGGGAGTATAAACTTTACCATCCTGCTTGGGAACCGCCATATAATGTGTGTAGCATGGAAGATATCGAGATATCTCGGTTGTTATGTTGACAATGAAAGTATGCCGCTCAAAATATTATTCATCTCTATTTCAAAATCGAGCTCTGGCACCTCTACAAATCCTTGCTTCCCTCTACGAAGGGCCTATCTATTTACTTTTATGCTGAGTCATCACCCTCTTATTAAAAAGCACCAGTTAGAGAGCACCACTGTCATTTGCATCCATTACTATTAATTTATATTGAGTATGACTATGACTGGATCTCTTTTACCATGAATTAAAATATTTAGTCAGTCCTTGATCTTCAAAGGTGCAATGCATTTATGTTTTGCGGTCTCAGAAAGGGCTAGCGAGATACCATCTTGTTATATCATATTATGATTGTTTTGAGGAAGTGTTGTCGTCCGAGATTTATTATTATTGCTCGCTAGTTGATTATGCCATTGATATGAGTAAATATGAGACCTAAGTGTTATCATGAATATGGTTAGTTCATAATCTTTGCTGAAAACTTGAATGCTGGCTTTATATATTTACAACAACAAGAGCAAACCGAGTTTGTAAAAGTTTTTATTGATCACTTTAAGTTTGTCAACTGAATTGCTTGAGGACAAGCAAAGGTTTAAGCTTGGGGGAGTTGATACGTCTCCATCGTATCTACTTTTCCAAACACTTTTGCCCTTGTTTTGGACTCTAACTTGCATGATTTGAATGGAACTAACCCGGACTGACGCTGTTTTCAGTAGAATTGCCATGGTGTTATTTTTGTGCAGAAACAAAAGTTCTCAGAATGACCTGAAACTTTACGGAGAATATTTTTGGAATTAATAAAAAATACCGGCGAAAGAATCAAGGCCAGGGGGCCCACACCCTGTCCACGAGGGTGGGGGCGCGCCTACCCCCTTGGGCGCGCCCCCTGCCTCGTGGGCCCCCTGGTGCTCCACCGACCTCAACTCCAACTCTATATATTCACGTTCGGGGAGAAAAAAAACAGAGAGAAGGACTCATCGCGTTTTACGATACGGAGCCGCCACCAAGCCCTAATCTCTCTCGGGAGGGCTGATCTGGAGTCCGTTCGGGGCTCCGGAGAGGGGAATCCGTCGCCATCGTCATCATCAACCTTCCTCCATCACCAATTTCATGATGCTCACCGCCGTGCGTGAGTAATTCCATCGTAGGCTTGCTGGACGGTGATGGGTTGGGTGAGATTTACCATGTAATCGAGTTAGTTTTGTTAGGGTTTGATCCCTAGTATCCACTATGTTCTGAGATTGATATTGCTATGACTTTGCTATGCTTAATGCTTGTCACTAGGGCCCGAGTGCCATGATTTCAGATCTGAACCTATTATGTTTTCATGAATATATGTGAGTTCTTGATCCTATCTTGCAAGTCTATAGTCACCTACTATGTGTTATGATCCGGCAACCCCGACGTGACAATAACCGGGACCACTCCCGGTGATGACCGTAGTTTGAGGAGTTCATGTATTCACTATGTGTTAATGCTTTGGTCCGGTACTCTATTAAAAGGAGGCCTTAATATCCCTTAGTTTCCATTAGGACCCCGCTGCCACGGGAGGGTAGGACAAAAGATGTCATGCAAGTTCTTTTCCATAAGCACGTATGACTATATCCGGAATACATACCTACATTATATAGATGAACTGGAGCTAGTTCTGTGTCACCCTATGTTATAACTATTGCATGAGGAATCGCATCCGGCATAATTCTCCATCACCAATCCAATGCCTACGAGCTTTTCACATATTGCTCTTTGCTTACTTACTTTACCGTTGCCACTATTACAATTACTACAAAACTGCTATTGTTACTTTTGCCACCGTTACCGTTACTTCCATACTACTTTGCTACTAAATACCTTGCTGCAGATATTAAGTTATCCAGGTGTGGTTGAATTGACAACTCAACTGCTAATACTTGAGAATATTCTTTGGCTCCCCTTGTGTCAAATCAATAAATTTGGGTTGAATACTCTACCCTCGAAAACTGTTGCGATCCCCTATACTTGTGGGTTATCAGACATGCACATCAGAAAGGATGCAGGACTAAGATTGTGGAGACAGTCTGATCCCTATGCTATGAGGTGGAGGACTGCAGTTGACTATAGGTTCGACACAAAAGAACAACAAGTCTTCTATGAGACAATTCTGCTTGACAAGAAGCCAATTGTCTATGACATGAGATGGGTTGATTGGGAATTCATCAAAAAGAATGAAGATCACTTCCCAGGTGTACATGAAAGCTTCAAAGCTTGTGGGGTTGACAAGTTTGTTGGACAGAAGCTCACAAAATGGAATGATGAGCTAATCATGCAATTTTACTCTACTGCTCATTTCTATCGAGATGGAAGGATAGTGTGGATGTCTGAAGGTACAAGCTACCAATCTACTATTGAAGAGTGGGCCAAGCTGATCAATGCCCCAGAAGAGCATGAGGATGATTTGGATGTGTATGCCAACAAGAAGAAAGACCACAACTCTATGGCAAATATGTACAAAGAGATCCCTGATAAAGCTTTGGACACACACAAGCTTGGATCTCTACACTATCTGTTGTCTGATCTGCCTACAATCAATACCATCCTGAGGCACACATTGTTACCCAAATCTGGAGATCACAAGATGATAAGAGGACATTCCATCAACTTATTGCAAATCTTTGATGTTCCTCAAAAATTCAAGGTCATGAGTCTGATTGTAGAGACGATCAAAAGGACAGCTACTAACCAGAAAAGATCTTGTGGGTATGATCCACATATTCAGGGGCTCATCAACTCCAAGATGGGCACAGGGACTTACTTGATGGACAAAGAGCATTTACCCTTGCTCCCAGAGTTTGAAGATAATGAAGTTGTCATGAATGAGAATGAACCTTCATCAGCACAATCACAAGAGAAGAGAGCTAAAGCAAAGGCAGAAAAGGCTGCATGTCACACCCAATATGCGATACTATCCTAAAGAGACTCGAAGGCCCCACCAAGGATAGAACCGCATATTGAAACGCTTTTGCAAGGTGAATATCATTACCTCAACATTACATAATATATGGAGATACATACAAGGCATACAAATGCTGCAAGAATACATCAATACATCAAACATGAGATCAACATCCGACTACGAATGAAACATAAACAGAAAATCAAACGACATCCACCCTGCTAGCCCAGGCTGCCGACCTGGAACCTATCCCCTGATCGAAGTAGAAGCAGAAGAAGAACTCCGAAACAAGACATCGCTCTCGCGTCATGATCATCGTAAAAACCTGTACCTGCAACTGGTGGTGTAGTAATCTGTGAGCCACGAGGACTCAGCAATCCCATTACCATGGGTATCAAGACTAGCAAAGCTTAATGGGAAAGGAAGGGGTAAAGTGGTGAGGTTGCAGTAGCGACTAAGCGTGTATGGTGGCTAACTTACGCAAATGAGAGCGAGAAGAGAAGCAAAGGAACGGTCGTGAAACTAGCAATGATCAAGAAGTGATCCTGAACTCCTACTTACGTCAAACATAACCCAGAAACCGTGTTCACCTCCCGGACTCCGCCGAGAAGAGACCATCACGGCTACACACGCGGTTGATGCGTTTTAATTAAGGTCAAGTGTCAAGTTCTCTATAACCGGGTATTAACAAATTCCCATCTGCCACATAACCGCGGGCACGGCTTCCGAAAGATAAAACCCTGCAGGGGTGTCCCAACTTAGCCCATTATAAGCTCTCACGGTCAACGAAGGATATTCCTTCTCCCGGGAAGACCCGATCAGTCTCGGAATCCCGGTTACAAGACATTTCGACAATGGTAAAACAAAACCAGTAAAGCCGCCCGGATGTGCCGACAAATCCCGATAGGAGCTGCACATATCTCGTTCTCAGGGCACACTGGATGAGCCAGACGTCGGGTTGGCATAGACCCTGGTTGCCCAGGGGGCGCCGGACATCGCTCGGTTTGGACCAGCACTTGGAGAAGCACTGGCCCGGGGGGGTAAAATAAGATGACCCTCGAGAGAGCGACTCCCTAGGGAAAAGAAATAGGCTAGGCAAATGGTAAAACCAAGGTTGGGCCTTGCTGGGAGAGTTTTATTCAAGGCGAACTGTCAAGGGGGTCCCATAAATCACCCAACCGCGTAAGGAACGCAAAATCCGGGAACATAACACCGGTATGACGGGAACTAGGGCGGCAAGAGTGGAACAAAACACCAGGCATAAGGCCGAGCCTTCCACCCTTTACCAAATATATAGATGCATTAATAATATAAGAGATATTGTGATAACCCAACTTAAACATAATCCAACATGGAGCAATCTTCATCTTCACCTGCAACTAGCAACGCTATAAGAGGGGCTGAGCAAAGCGGTAACATAGCCAAACAACGGTTTGCTAGGAAGGGTGACAAAGGTTAGAGGTTCATGGCAAAATGGGAGGCTTGAGGAACAAGTGAAAAGGTAGCGCAGCAAAGCGATAGAACGAAGCAACTAGCATAGCAATGATAGTAATGAGATCCAAGGTGACGGTCATCTTGCCTGAAATCTCGCTAGGAAGAAGAACGAATCCATGAAGAAGATGAAGCCACGAATACGAACGAATCCTCACGATCGCAACGACACGGGAACTATCGAGAAGAAGCACACAACAAGGTAAACACACCACATATGAACACGGCATGATGCTCAAACAAGAATGATGCATGACAAGGCTATATGAAGCTACACACGGCCAGAGATGATGCATAAAAGAGCAACACATCAAGGCAAGTTTAAATGAGGCCGGAAACAACATATAACAATTCCGGTAAGTCCTCATATGCAAATTTCGAAATTGGTCCAGAACTGAACAAGCATTAAGTTGGAGTTGTTAAACATCATGTTAAAGAGCACCAAGATGATCTACACGAAATTCTAGTCAAGATACATATAAAGTTCATTAGATTCGGAGCTACGGGCTAAAAGATATGAGCAAAACAAGATAAGCATGACGTTGGTGCAAAATGCATACAAACATCAAACAAACACCTCAAAACAAGGATGCAACATGATAATATGAGACTACATGCAAAACTAAGCAAGTTTCATATAGAGCAAGCTCGAAACGGAGCAACGGTGCAACACATACACTCCAAACAAGACATAGCAACAATCTGTCCAAAACAGCAACTAGGCATCTAGCAAGCATCAAAACAATATGCTACAGCAACTCAACATGGAAACAAAAGGCATGGGCATGATGTACAGGTAAAGCACAACAAGACATGAACACTGAGATAACTCCAGAAATCACTAGAACATGCTCAAAAGGACATGGAAAGATTGCAAATAATAACCGGTTCACAGACTTAGCAGAAATTACTGGACATGACAGAAACAGCATCAGGTAGCATTGTTCAGAGCACGATATCAACATGCTACATGAACTTAACATTGCAAAACAAGGCATGACAGTGTTATACTAAATGCACATGACAAAAGTTCCTTACTGACCATAAGCCAAAAAGGACCAGAAGATGTGATGGCAAGCATGTAAACATAGCAAGTTTCGTTATCAGGTTCAGACTTAGCAGAAAACAGAGCATGGCAGGAACAGACATTATGAGGGCATCTTTGTGAGCTTGATGCACTCACTACAGAGCAATGCATGACAAAAAAAGCATACCTACAGCAAGATGGCATGTATATGAAGCTAACCATAGCAAGAAAAAAAGCATAGCATGAAGGAAACAACTACAATAAGCTTGGCCAAATTGCACATCATGTTAAGAATCTGCCAGAAATATTTTATAGCACAAGTAGAGCAAGATTTACTCATGCTATGGCACTCCATATTTGCAAACAAGGGCAGGAATGGAGAAATTACAAATATATCTACAAAACATCCTTACTGAACATCCCCAAAATATGCATGGATCCCTCTGTAGCATCAAGTTTACATGGCAACAAAATAACAGCAGACAAAGACTTAGAGAAATCACCAAGTCCCTGAAATCAGAAACATTACGGAGCCTACTTTGCATGCTTGTGCTAGTCACCAAAAAGATCACAAAAATACGTGGCATACACCCTCGGGAAGATGGCATGGCATACTACAAAACACATGTAGAGCTCATGCTCATAAGATGCACAGGTTAAATGATACAAAAATGCCAAATCTCCAAGTTCTGATAAGAACCAGAGAATAACAGCAACTAGCCCACTTCCAACAGAGATTTGGGCATCAAGATGACCTCTAATGAACATGGTGCAATTGAACAAAATGAAGAGCATCACGAGACGAACAATTTGATATATAATACATGCAAAAAGGATCTACGAGCAGGAAGTTATACTAGGTCAAACAAGTGCACATGAGATGAAAAATTCTAGGACTTGGCAAATTTGAGAGAGGGAGGGGAAGAAGTCAACGCGGGGAGACCTCACTGCATCTGGATCGGGGGTCGGTGGAGATCGCCGGAGGGGACGAGGGCGCGGCGGAGGAGGCTTCCGGCGCCGGGCGGAGGCGAGCTCCGGCGCGGCGGAGCAAGGAGGCGCTCCGGCGCTCGGGAGGCGGCGGGGTCGGGAGGCGCGGCTGCGGCCATGGGCGGCGGAGGTGGCCCCGGAGGGCGCTGCGGCGGCGGAGGACGCACGGCGGCGCAGGCGGAGTCCGACGGCGGCGGGCGACCGAGCTCGGGCGGCGGGCGAGCGGGAGCCGAGGGGCGGCGGCGCGGATCTGGGCGCCTCGGGCCCCGATGGGCCTCGCGGGCCAGCCCCGGGCCCGGGCGGGCCGCGGCGGCGGGAGGAGAAAGGAGGCGCGGTGGAGGCGGCTGGGAGCTGACGTGGCACGCCGGGGTTGGGCGAGGAGGCGGCGGACATGTCCGGGCGGCGGGGGAGACGCGTCCGGTGGCGCGAGGAGGAAGATGCTAGGGTTCATCCGCGAATTTTCGGGAGGCACACATATATATAGGTAGAGGGAGCTAGGAGAGTCCAATTGAGGAGCGGTTTTCGCCCACGCGATCGTGATCGAACGAACGAGAACATGGCGGAGACTTAGAGGGGTTTTGGGGCTGTTTAGAGAGGGGTTTTGCTGCAACACACAAAAGGACTTTGCGGTTACCCGGTTAACCGTTGGAGTACCAAACGACCTCCAAATGGAACGAAACTTGACCGGTGGTCTACCGGTGGTATACCAAGGCCAGTTGATAAGCCTCGGCCCATTCCGAGAAAGTTTGACACCCGCACACGAAAAGAAACAAGAGGGGTGCGCCGAAGGAGTTGGGAGTGCCGGATTGCAAAACGGACAACGGGGAAAAAGCTCGGACGCATGAGACGAACACGTATGCAAATGCAATGCACATGATGACATGGCAAAATGCAACACGCAAGCAAATGACAAGGCATGGACGGCGAATAACTGGCAGACATCTGGCGCATCGGATCCGGGGCGTTACACTGCAAGGATGCCAAGTGCTGAGGAAGCATCTCAAGTGTTCCTGAAGAGCAAGCAAGATCAGCTTGGATATCTGGTTCAAGCTATATTGAGGATTGAGAAGGGCTTGGACACCTTGACTTGGAATCAGGAAAGCTTGGAGGGGATCATAGAGACAAAAATTTATGATCTTGATCTGAAGGTCACTGAGATACAGACAATAGTTGAGCAGCTCCAGGAGGAAGCAGAAGAGAGGAAAGGGAAGGCAACTACAGATGCTTTTCAGCGAGTGCCAAGGAGCCAAAGGTCTGCTCCAGTGCTAGTACCAGATACTAGAGCTACATTATCAGCACCAGCAGCTACAGCTTCAGTACCACCTTCAGCAACCACTCTACCAGCTCCAACTACATCAACTAATGCCTTCGTCCTTGGAGTTCTCTCTACACCACCTCCCGAAGACCAAGCCTGAGAGACGCATAGCACTATGCATTTTCGAACTTTTTGGTAACTTGTTGCCAAAGGGGGAGAAATGTATAGATCATAGGCTTCGAGAGAGAGTGTTTTGCTTCTTTGTCTCTCTTGCTTTTGGTTGAACTTTTATGTGCTTGGTTGATACTCTATGTCTGTGAGATACTTGTTTGATCATATGCTACTTTAATGCTTGCTTGGATGATATTATCTCTTATATTCCATGTATGATCATACACTTTGCTTGGTGATGAGTGCATGCTTTTAATTTCTATCATTTTGAGCGCTCCACCAAGATGTATGTGACATGGAAGAGTAACCCATGATCCTAATCGATTGTGCATTTGCATTCAAAAGAAAATTTTAAATAATGCACAAATTTAGGGGGAGCTCTTGCTTATCACATACTTCTCAAAGCGACGATGTATTTCAATCTTATGATCATTTGTCGAAGCTAAGGGGGAGATTGAAACTGCAACTATCCCTGGGTGGTTTTGGTAATTCCTAACAACATGTAGCTCATTGAGCTAATGATATCTCAAGATGAATATTTCAGGAAAGCTCAATGATTGGCATGGCATGGATTAGAAATGTGGACCCCTCAAAATACTTAGGACAAAAGATTGGCTCAAGCTCAAGACTCTACGTTTACTTTTAGTGATCCAAGATCACATTGAGTCCATAGGAAAAGCCAATACTATTAAAAGGGGATGAGGTGTTGCTTAATGGCTTGCTTGCTAAAAAACCCTCAACTACTTTCTCATATCCACATATGTCCCAAACCAAAAGTCAAACTCGGCCCCACCAAAACATCTATCCGGTGCCACCGAGTTCTCTTGACATAGCCACTGCCACATACCCTAGTCACTTCGATCTCACCGATAGGGATTTCGGTCTTATCGAGACAGGATTGCAAACTCTCTGTTTCCCTTCGTAATGTTTCGGTCCAACCGAGATGAGCGATCGGTCCCACCGAGTTTGCAATGCAAACTCTCGGTTTCCCTTTCGTAACGTTTCGGTCTCACCGAAATGAGCGATTTAGTCCCATTGAGTTTGCCTGACCAACTCTCTGGTTAGCTTATTACCAAAATCAGTCCCACCGAGTTTGTCTAATTGGCCTCACCGAGATTACGTTATGCCCTAACCCTAATGCAATCGGTCCCACCGAGTTGATATGTCGGTCCCACCGAAAAGCCTAACGTTCACATTTTGAACTGAATCGGTTTGACCGAGTTTTGTGATTCGGTCCCACCGAGTTTGGTGATTTGTGTGTAACGGTTAGATTTTGTGTGGAGGCAATATATACCGTTCCACCCACTCTTCATTCGTGTAGAGAGCCATCAGAACATGCCTACACTTCTAGCATACATTTTCTGAGAGAGAACTACCTACTCATGTGTTGAGGTCAAGATATTCCATTCCAACCACATAAATCTTGATCTCTAGACTTCTCCAAGTTGCTTTCCACTCAAATCACCTTTCCACCAAATCTAAATCTGTGTGAGAGAGTTGAGTGTTGGGGAGACTATCATTTGAAGCACAAGAGCAAGGAGTTCATCATCAACACACCATCTATTACCTTTTGGAGAGTGGTGTCTCCTAGATTGGTTAGGTGTCACTTGGGAGCCTCCGTCAAGATTGTGGAGTTGAACCAAGGAGTTTGTACGGGCAAGGAGATCACCTACTTCGTGAAGATCTACCCTAGTGAGGCAAGTCCTTCGTGGGCGGTGGCCATGGTGGGATAGACAAGGTTGCTTCTTCGTGGACCCTTCGTGGGTGGAGCCCTCCGTGGACTTGCGCAACCGTTACCCTTCATGGGTTGAAGTCTCCATCAACGTGGATGTACGATAGCACCACCTATCAGAACCACGCCAAAAATCTCCGTGTCTACATTGCGTTTGCTCCCTCCAAACTCCTCCCTTTACCTTCATGTGCAATGTTTTACATTCCGCTGCTATACTCTTAGACTTGCATGTGTAGGTTGATTGCTTGACTAGTGCTAAGTTGCTAAAATCTGCCAAGACTTAAAATTGGGAAAAGGCTAGATTTTTATTTGGTCAAGTAGTCTAATCACCCCCCCTCTAGACATACTTTCGATCCTACACCATGCTTGCACCTGCTTGATTATTCAGATTTGCCCATCCCCTCGGAGGAAGGTTCCACTTCCGTGGTGTTGCAACTTCCACCGATGGTTTGAGAGCATGCGTAGAGCGGGCCATAGAACCATACGATACCTTTGTTTTTTTCACGAATACGCAAATTTTGCATATAATTTCATTGATAGAAGGAAATAGAATGAGTACAAGGGAGGGTACAACATAATACACGAGCACAAGATGATGTGTACATGGTGCCATGAGCAAAGAGAAAAGGGATGCTCGGCCCGGATAAAGGGTACAACACAACTAAACCCAACAAGCCCCGAAGTAGAGGGGCAGGCCAAAATCGCCACGACAGCCAACATCACCAGAGCCAACCGTGGGGACACCACGAGCGAACAAGATGGCTCCTTCAAGAATCGTGTGACTCCTTTGCCATCCGATCCAAAGAACCAGAACAAGGGTTTCCCCAGTGCTCAAAGAAGGGCGTGGATGAAGGCCATGCCAGCGCCTTCAGAAGGAAAACGACACCCGCGAGTGTCGCCGCTTCCAACATCGGCAAGCCAAGTAGAGATTTCGCCCTGGCCTTGAGCCCAAGCAATCCCATAGACGCCAGGTTGGAAATCAGAGATGCAGAAGTCAGGCCGCCGGTTAAAACCGCCACCACAGGTAGGGGTGTGGGGCTGCACTTGTCGCTGGAGGATGGCACCAAGCGCCACTGGACCGCGAGCAATGGATCAGGCGCAAGGCAAGGCATGGAGGTGGACATGGTTGGGGAGTTAGTGGGGTAGAGAGAACCACCGCGGGGAAGTGGTAGGAGCTGGCAATGCCAGCGAGCAAGGAACTAGAAGGTGACGCCGATCAAAGCCGTCGGGGCCATAGCCGCCAAGACACCGGTGAGCCGAGGGAGCCGGAAGGAACGTAGCTAATGTGTCGTCAGGGCCGAAACCACACCGGTAAAGAACGCCGGCGGAACCATAGGCATTGGAGGACGTGTGTCTAGGGACACTAGGCCAGAACAGCACAAGCAAAAGGCCCGCTGCGAGGTCACACTAGGCAGGCCACCACGTCAGTAGGCCCGAGGGCAGCCACCGCTGGGAACAACCATATGGGCCTCAACACCACTAAACCGGAGCCAACACCAACCATATTGGCGGGGGGCCGAATCCTACTTGGGGAGGGAGTAAGACTCCCCCACAAAGCTGGCGCACCAAGGGGGCTCCTTCCCCTTGTTGGAAATATGCCCTAGAGGTAATAATAAATGGTTATTATTATATTTCTTTGTTCATGGTAATTATCTATTGTTCATGCTATAATTGTGTTATCCGGAAATCGTAATACATGTGTGAATATATAGAACACAACGTGTCCCTAGTAAGCCTCTAGTTGACTAGCTCGTTGATCAACAGATAGTCATGGTTTCCTAACTATGGACATTGGATGTCATTGATGGACAAGACCCAATCCTAAGCATAGCTCAAAGATCGTGTAGTTCGTTTGCTAGAGCTTTTCCAATGTCAAGTATCTTCTCCTTAGACCATGAGATCGTGCAACTCCCAGATACCGTAGGAGTACTTTGGGTGTGCCAAACGTCACAACGTAACTGGGTGACTATAAAGGTATACTACGGGTATCTCCGAAAGTGTCTGTTGGGTTGGCACGGATCGAGACTGGGATTTGTCACTCCGTATGACGGAGAGGTATCTCTGGGCCCACTCGGTAATACATCATCACAATGAGCTCAATGTGACTAAGGAGTTAGTCACGGGATCATGCATTGCGGTACGAGTAAAGAGACTTGCCGGTAATGAGATTGAACAAGGTATTGGGATACCGACGATCGAATCTCGGGCAAGTAACATACCGATTGACAAAGGGAATTGTATACGGGATTGATTGAATCCTCGACATCGTGGTTCATCCGATGAGATCATCGTGGAACATGTGGGAGCCAACATGGGTATCCAGATCCTGCTGTTGGTTATTGACCGGAGAGGCGTCTCGGTCATGTCTGCATGTCTCCCGAACCCGTAGGGTCTACACACTTAAGGTTCGGTGACGCTAGGGTTGTAGAGATATGAGTATGCGGAAACCCGAAAGTTGTTCGGAGTCCCGGGTGAGATCCCGGACGTTACGAGGAGTTCCGGAATGGTCCGGAGGTGAAGAATTATATATAGGAAATCAAATTTCGGCCACCGGGAAAGTTTCGGGGGTCACCGGTATTGGACCACCGGAAGGGTCCCGGGGGTCCATCGGGTGGGGCCACCTATCTCAGAGGGCCCCATGGGCTGAAATGGGAAGGGAACCAGTCCTTAGTGGGCTGGGGCACCCCCCATGGGCCTCCCCCTACGCCTAGGGTTGGAAACCCTAGGGTGGGGGCGCCCCACTTGCCTTGGGGGGCAAGTCTCCCTCCTGGCCGCCGCCCCCCATGCAGATGGGTCTTGGCCGGTGCCCCCCCCCTCCCAAGGGGCCTATATAAAGGGGGGAGGGAGGGCAGCAATACTACAGCCTTTGGCGCCTCCCTCCTTCCCTGCAACACCTCTCCCTCTCGCAGAAGCTTGGCGAAGCCCTGCCGAGATCCCGCTACATCCACCACCACGCCGTCGTGCTGCTGGATCTCCATCAACCTCTCCTTCCCCCTTGCTGGATCAAGAAGGAGGAGACGTCGCTGCTCCGTACGTGTGTTGAACGTAGTGGTGTCGTCCGTTCGGCACTCGGTCATCGGTGATTTGGATCACGGCGAGTACGACTCCATCAACCTCGTTCATTGGAACGCTTCCGCTCGCGATCTACAAGGGTATGTAGATGCACTCCTTTCCCCTCGTTGCTAGTATACTCCATAGATGGATCTTGGTGATGCATAGGAAATTTTAAAATTCTGCTACGATCCCCAACAGTGGCATCATGAGCCAGGCCTATGCGTAGTTACTATGCACGAGTAGAACACAAAGCAGTTGTGGGCGTAGATGTTGCCAATTCTTCTTGCCGCTACTAGTCTTATCTTGTTTCGGCGGTATTGTGGGATGAAGCGGCCCGGACCGACCTTACACGTACGCTTACGTGAGACTGGTTCCACCGACTAACATGCACTAGTTGCATAAGGTGGCTAGCGGGTGTCTGTCTCGCCCACTTTAGTCGGAACGGATTCGATGAAAAGGGTCCTTATGAAGGGTAAATAGAAATTGGCATATCACGTTGTGGTTTTACGTAGGTAAGAAACGTTCTTGCTAGAAACCTATACAAGCCACGTAAAAACTTGCAACAACAATTAGAGGACGTCTAACTTGTTTTTGCGGCATGTGCTATGTGATGTGATATGGCCAGAAGATGTGATGAATGATATATGTGATGTATGAGATTGATCATATTCTTGAATAGGAATCACGACTTGCATGTCGATGAGTATGACAACCGGCTGGAGCCATAGGAGTTGTCTTTATTTTTTGTATGACCTGCGAGTCATTGAATAACGCCATGTAAATTACTTTACTTTGTTGCTAAACGCGTTAGCCATAGAAGTAGAAGTAATCGTTGGCGTGAAAACTTCATGAAGACACAATGATGGAGATCATGGTGTCATGCCGGTGACGAAGATGATCATGGTGCCCCGAAGATGGAGATCAAAGGAGCAAAATGATATTGACCATATCATGTCACTATTTGATTGCATGTGATGTTTATCATGTTTTGCATCTTATTTGCTTAGAACGACGGTAGTAAGTAAGATGATCCCTTATAATAATTTCAAGAAAGTGTTCACCCTAACTGTGCACCATTGCGAAGGTTCGTTGTTTCGAAGCACCACGTGATGATCGGGTGTGATAGATTCTAACGTTCGCATACAACGGGTGTTGATGAGCCTAGCATGTACAGACATGGCCTCGGAACACACGCAATACACTTAGGTTGACTTGACGAGCCTAGCATGTACAGACATGGCCTCGGAACACGGAGGACCGAAAGGTCGAGCATGAGTCGTATAGAAGATACGATCAACATGGAGATGTTCACCGATCTTGACTAGTCCGTCTCACGTGATGATCGGACATGGCCTAGTTAACTCGGATCATGTTTCACTTAGATGACTAGAGGGATGTCTATCTGAGTGGGAGTTCATTGAGTAATTTGATTAGATGAACTTAATTATCATGAACTTAGTCGAAAATCTTTACAATATGTCTTGTAGATCAAATGGCCCACGTTGTCCTCAACTTCAACGCGTTCCTAGAGAAAACCAAGCTGAAAGATGATGGCAGCAACTATACGGACTGGGTCCGGAACCTGAGGATCATCCTCATAGCTGCCAAGAAAGATTATGTCCTAGAAGCACCTCTAGGTGAAGCACCAATCCCAGAGAACCAAGACGTTATGAACGCTTGGCAATCACGTGCTGATGATTACTCCCTCGTTCAGTGCGGCATGCTTTACAGCTTAGAACCGGGTCTCCAAAAGCGTTTTGAGAAACATGGAGCATATGAGATGTTCGAAGAGCTGAAAATGGTTTTCCAAGCTCATGCCCGGGTCGAGAGATATGAAGTCTCCGACAAGTTCTTCAGTTGTAAAATGGAGGAAAATAGTTCTGTTAGTGAGCACTTACTCAGAATGTCTGGGTTACACAACCGCTTGTCTCAGCTGGGAGTTAATCTCCCGGATGACGCGGTCATTGACAGAATCCTTCGGTCGCTTCCACCAAGCTACAAGAGCTTTGTGATGAACTTCAATATGCAGGGGATGGAAAAGACCAATCCTGAGGTATATTCGATGCTGAAATCAGCGGAGGTGGAGATCAGAAAAGAACATCAAGTGTTGATGGTGAATAAAACCACTAAGTTCAAGAAAGGCAAGGGTAAGAAGAACTTCAAGAAGGACGGCAAGGGAGTTGCCGCGCCCGGTAAGCCAGTTACTGGGAAGAAGCCAAGGAATGGACCCAAGCCTGAGACTGAGTGCTTTTATTGCAAGGGAAGTGGTCACTGGAAGCGGAACTGCCCCAAATACTTAGCGGACAAGAAGGTCGGCAACACCAAAGGTATATGTGATATACATGTAATTGATGTGTACCTTACCAGTACTCGTAGTAGCTCCTGGGTATTTGATACCGGTGCGGTTGCTCATATTTGTAACTCAAAACAGGAACTGCGGAATAAACGGAGACTGGCAAAGGACGAGGTGACGATGCGCGTCGGGAATGGTTCCAAGGTCGATGTGATCGCCGTCGGCACGCTACCTCTGCATCTACCTACGGGATTAGTTTTAAACCTCAATAATTGTTATTTAGTGCCAGCTTTGAGCATGAACATTGTATCTGGATCTCGTTTAATTTGAGATGGCTACTCATTTAAATCCGAGAATAATGGTTGTTCTATTTATATGAGAGATATGTTTTATGGTCATGCCCCGCTGGTCAATGGTTTATTCTTGATGAATCTCGAACGTGATGTTACACATATTCATAGTGTGAATACCAAAAGATGTAAAGCTGATAACGATAGTCCCACATACTTGTGGCACTGCCGCCTTGGTCACATTGGTGTCAAGCGCATGAAGAAGCTCCATGCAGATGGACTTTTGGAGTCTCTTGATTACGAATCATTTGACACGTGCGAACCATGCCTCATGGGTAAGATGACCAAGACTCCGTTCTCCGGAACAATGGAGCGAGCAACCAACTTATTGGAAATTATACATACCGATGTGTGCGGTCCAATGAGTGTTGAGGCTCGCGGAGGATATCGTTATGTTCTCACTCTCACTGATGACTTAAGTAGATATGGGTATGTCTACCTAATGAAACACAAGTCTGAAACCTTTGAAAAGTTCAAGGAATTTCAGAGTGAGGTTGAGAATCAACGTGACAGGAAAATAAAATTCTTACGATCAGATCGTGGTGGAGAATATTTAAGTCACGAATTTGGTGCACACTTAAGGAAATGTGGAATCGTTTCACAACTCACGCCGCCTGGAACACCTCAGCGAAACGGTGTGTCCGAACGTCGTAATCGCACTCTATTGGATATGGTGCGATCTATGATGTCTCTTACCGATTTACCGCTCTCATTTTGGGGCTATGCTTTAGAGACTGCCGCATTCACTTTAAATAGGGCTCCGTTGAAATCTGTTGAGACGACACCGTATGAATTATGGTTTGGGAAGAAACCTAAGCTGTCGTTTCTAAAAGTTTGGGATGCGATGCTTATGTCAAGAAACTTCAACCTGAAAAGCTCGAACCCAAGTCGGAGAAATGCGTCTTCATAGGATACCCTAAGGAAACTATTGGGTATACCTTCTACCTCAGATCCGAAGGCAAGATCTTCGTTGCCAAGAACGGGTCCTTTCTGGAGAAAGAGTTTCTCTCGAAGGAAGTAAGTGGGAGGAAATTGGAACTTGATGAGGTGATAGTCACCCCTTCCGTACCGGAAAGTAGCGCAGCGCGGGAAGATGTTCCTGTGGTGCCTACACCGACTGGGGAGGAAACTAATGATGATGATCATGAGGCTTCGGATCAAGTTACTACTGAACTTCGTAGGTCCACAAGGACACGTTCCGCACCAGAATGGTACGGCAACCCTGTCCTGGAAATCATGTTGTTAGACAACGGTGAACCTTCGAACTATGAAGAAGCGATGGCGGGCCCGGATTCCGACAAATGGCTAGAAGCCATGAAATCCGAGATAGGATCCATGTATGAAAATGAAGTATGGACTTTGACTGACTTGCCCGATGATCGGCGAGCCATAGAAAATAAATGGATCTTTAAGAAGAAGACAGACGCGGATGGTAATGTGACCATCTATAAGGCTCGACTTGTCGCTAAGGGTTATCGACAAGTTCAAGGGGTTGACTACGATGAGACTTTCTCACCCGTAGCGAAGCTGAAGTCCGTCCGAATCATGTTAGCAATTGCCACATACTATGATTATGAGATATGGCAGATGGACGTCAAAACGGCATTCCTTAACGGCTTCCTTAAGGAAGAATTGTATATGATGCAGCCGGAAGGTTTTGTCGATCCTAAGAATGCTAACAAAGTATGCAAGCTCCAGCGCTCAATCTATGGGCTGGTGCAAGCATCTCGGAGTTGGAACATTCGCTTTGATGAGATGATCAAAGCGTTTGGGTTTACACAGACTTATGGAGAAGCCTGTGTTTACAAGAAAGTGAGTGGGAGCTCTGTAGCATTTCTCATATTATATGTGGATGACATACTATTGATGGGAAATGATATAGAATTCTTGGAAAGTATAAAGGCCTATTTGAATAAGTGTTTTTCAATGAAGGACCTTGGAGAAGCTGCTTATATATTAGGCATCAAGATCTATAGAGATAGATCAAGACGCCTCATTGGTCTTTCACAGAGTACGTACCTTGACAAGATATTGAAGAAGTTCAATATGGATCAGTCCAAGAAGGGGTTCTTGCCTGTATTGCAAGGTGTGCAATTGAGCACGGCTCAATGCCCGACCACGGCAGAAGATAGAGAAAAGATGAGTGTCATCCCCTATGCCTCGTCCATAGGGTCTATTATGTATGCCATGCTGTGTACCAGACCTGATGTAAACCTTGCCGTAAGTTTGGTAGGAAGGTACCAAAGTAATCCCGTCATGGAACACTGGACAGCGGTCAAGAATATCCTGAAGTACCTGAAGAGGACTAAGGATATGTTTCTCGTTTATGGAGGTGACGAAGAGCTCGTCGTAAAGGGTTACGTCGACGCTAGCTTCGACACAGATCTGGATGACTCGAAGTCACAAACCGGATACGTGTATATTTTGAATGGAGGAGCAGTAAGCTGGTGCAGTTGCAAGCAAAGCGTCGTGGCGGGATCTACATGTGAAGCGGAGTACATGGCAGCCTCGGAGGCAGCATAGGAAGCAGTCTGGATGAAGGAGTTCATTACCGACCTAGGGGTGATTCCCAACGCGTCGGGCCCGATGACTCTCTTCTGTGACAACACTGGAGCTATTGCCCTTGCGAAGGAGCCCAGGTTTCACAGGAAGACCAGGCATATCAAGCGTCGCTTCAACTCCATTCGTGAAAGTGTTCAAAATGGAGACATAGATATTTGTAAAGTACATACGGACCTGAATGTAGCAGATCCGTTGACTAAACCTCTCCCTAGGGCAAAACATGATCAACACCAGGACGCAATGGGTGTTCGATTCATCACAATGTAACTAGATTATTGACTCTAGTGCAAGTGGGAGACTGTTGGAAATATGCCCTAGAGGCAATAATAAATGGTTATTATTATATTTCTTTGTTCATGGTAATTATCTATTGTTCATGCTATAATTGTGTTATCCGAAATCGTAATACATGTGTGAATACATAGACCACAACGTGTCCCTAGTAAGCCTCTAGTTGACTAGCTCGTTGATCAACAGATAGTCATGGTTTCCTGACTATGGACATTGGATGTCATTGATAACGGGATCACATCATTAGGAGAATGATGTGATGGACAAGACCCAATCCTAAGCATAGCTCAAAGATCGTGTAGTTCGTTTGCTAGAGCTTTTCCAATGTCAAGTATCTCCTCCTTAGACCATGAGATTGTGCAACTCCCGGATACCGTAGGAGTACTTTGGGTGTGCCAAACGTCACAACGTAACTGGGTGACTATAAAGGTATACTACGGGTATCTCCGAAAGTGTCTGTTGGGTTGGCACGGATCGAGACTGGGATTTGTCACTCCGTATGATGGAGAGGTATCTCTGGGCCCACTCGGTAATGCATTATCACAATGAGCTCAATGTGACTAAGGAGTTAGTCACGGGATCATGCATTGCGGTACGAGTAAAGAGACTTGCCGGTAACGAGATTGAACAAGGTATTGGGATACCGACGATCGAATCTCGGGCAAGTAACATACCGATTGACAAAGGGAATTGTATACGGGATTGATTGAATCCTCGACATCGTGGTTCATCCGATGAGATCATCGTGGAACATGTGGGAGCCAACATGGGTATCCAGATCCCGCTGTTGGTTATTGACCGGAGAGGCGTCTCGGTCATGTCTGCATGTCTCCCGAACCCGTAGGGTCTACACACTTAAGGTTCGGCGACGCTAGGGTTGTAGAGATATGAGTATGCGGAAACCCGAAAGTTGTTCGGAGTCCCGGGTGAGATCCCGAACGTCACGAGGAGTTCCGGAATGGTCCGGAGGTGAAGAATTATATATAGGAAGTCAAGTTTCGGCCAACGGGAAAGTTTCGGGGGTCACCGGTATTGTACCGGGACCACCGGAAGGGTCCCGGGGGTCCACCGGGTGGGGCCACCTATCCCGGAGGGCCCCATGGGCTGAAATGGGAAGGGAACCAGTCCTTAGTGGGCCGGGGCACCCCCCATGGGCCTCCCCCTACGCCTAGGGTTGGAAACCCTAGGTGGGGGGGCGCCCCACTTGCCTTGGGGGGCAAGTCTCCCCCCTGGCCGCCGCCCCCCCATGCAGATGGGTCTTGGCCGGCGCCCCCCCCCCCCTCCCAAGGGGCCTATATAAAGGGGAGAGGGAGGGCAGCAATACTACAGCCTTTGGCGCCTCCCTCCTTCCCTGCAACACCTCTCCCTCTCGCAGAAGCTTGGCGAAGCCCTGCCGAGATCCCGCTACATCCACCACCACGCCGTCGTGCTGCTGGATCTCCATCAACCTCTCCTTCCCCCTTGCTGAATCAAGAAGGAGGAGACGTTGCTGCTCCGTACGTGTGTTGAACGCGGAGGTGCCGTCCGTTCGGCACTCGGTCATCGGTGATTTGGATCACGGCGAGTACGACTCCATCAACCTCGTTCATTGGAACGCTTCCGCTCGCGATCTACAAGGGTATGTAGATGCACTCCTTTCCCCTCGTTGCTAGTATACTCCATAGATGGATCTTGGTGATGCATAGGAAATTTTAAAATTCTGCTACGATCCCCAACACCCCTTTGGTCACTGCCCTCTCCCTCTCCTCTAACCTATATATACTAGAGGATTTCCACCATATGGATACACAAGTTTTGGAGCCTCCTCTAGTTGATCTAGTGCACGTTCTAGTTGGTCCTAGTTGACTAATTAGAGCGAGCCCTAGCCACCTCTAATCCTCATAATTAGAAGCCTCGTGTTGTTCTAATCTCCTTCCTCTAATTCTCCAGTGACGATTAGCTCTGGACGGCGAAGCGCTGCCGGAACGTGAAGAGCGTACACTTGCAACCAAGTAGAGAGGCCGTGCTTTCGTTCTTCCGTTCGTCGGATCGTTCGTGGGCGGTTCTCGGGATCATCATCGACGTTCGAGGGACTTCAAGTACAATCTACACCGACTCGTCTACTTTCGCTACACTCCTGGAGTCGGTAATGCTCGTTGATCACAACCCGTTATGCATCTTCATATTGTTCCTGGGTGATCGTGGGGCGATTTTTTTTGTTTTCTACTATGTTTCCCAACAGAAGGCTTCTGCTAACGACTCAAGGGCTAGCGAAGTTGTTTTGTTCTCGGCCCTCAGCGCCCTATCCGGGTTGCTGGTGATGATTATCACTCCAATGGGGCCGGGCATTTTGAGATTCAAATACCCGTAGTGGGGTATGGCGTGCAATTTTATGAAAGATTCTCGCCCTAGCAGGGCGTGGTAGCCGCTCCGGAAGGGCACGACGTGGAAGGTCAACTCCTCGGATTGATAGTTCTCGGGAGTGCCGAAGACCACATCGAGGGTGATCTTTCCCTTTCATCGTGCTTCCCTGCCGGGGATGATTCCTTTAAATCTAATTGAGCTATGCTGGATGCGATTTGTGTCGAATTGCATTTTTTCCAACATGCCCTCATAAATTAGACTCAAGCTACTGTCGTCATTCATTAGTACCTTGTGTAGTCGGCATACGTCCACTATGGGGTCGAGGACCAGGGCGGCTGGGCATCGCCTTAGATCGACCATTGACTGGTCGTGGTGCTCGAACATGATCGGTGTGTCCAACCATGTCGCCGGGGGTTCACGTATTGGGGCGCGGACGAGCTCCTGTAGGGCCCGTTTTCTTTGGTTTCCTAACTTATATGTTTGGTAAATCATCAGAACCTCGGCTTCTTTCGAGGATTTTGTGGGATGACTAATAGTATGCCTATTTGCGAGGAGAGCCTCGCCACCCTTGGCAACTTGTTTCACAACCCAACATGCTCGAAGGGTGTTGGTTGGTTTATTGTTGAGCAAAGTGGAGTGTACAGGACACGGTCAGTCCAGCAATCCGTCTAGGGCGGTCTGGGATCCCGTCTTCTTTCTTTTTTGTGGTGACTCTGCTAGCATGGGGTGTTGGAAATATGCCCTAGAGGCAATAATAAATGGTTATTATTATATTTCTTTGTTCATGATAATAGTCTATTATTCATGCTATAATTGTATTGTCCGAAAATCGTAATACATGTGTGAATACATAGACCACAACGTGTCCCTAGTAAGCCTCTAGTTGACTAGCTCGTTGATCAACAGATAGTCATGGTTTCCTGACTATGGACATTGGATGTCATTGATAACGGGATCACATCATTAGGAGAATGATGTGATGGACAAGACCCAATCCTAAGCATAGCATAAAAGATCGTGTAGTTTCGTTTGCTAGAGCTTTTCCAATGTCAAGTATCTTTTCCTTAGACCATGAGATCGTGCAACTCCCGGATACCGTAGGAGTGCTTTGGGTGTGCCAAACGTCACAACGTAACTGGGTGACTATAAAGGTGCACTACGGGTATCTCCGAAAGTGTCTGTTGGGTTGGCACGGATCGAGACTGGGATTTGTCACTCCGTGTGACGGAGAGGTATCTCTGGGCCCACTCGGTAATGCATCATCATAATGAGCTCAATGTGACTAAGGTGTTAGTCACGGGATCATGCATTGCGGTACGAGTAAAGAGACTTGCCGGTAACGAGATTGAACAAGGTATTGGGATACCGACGATCGAATCTCGGGCAAGTAACATACCGATTGACAAAGGGAATTGCATACGGATTGATTGAATCCTCGACACCGTGGTTCATCCGATGAGATCATCGTGGAACATGTGGGAGCCAACATGGGTATCCAGATCCCGCTGTTGGTTATTGACCGGAGAGGCGTCTCGGTCATGTCTGCATGTCTCCCGAACCCGTAGGGTCTACACACTTAAGGTTCGGTGACGCTAGGGTTGTAGAGATATATGTATGCGGAAACCCGAAAGTTGTTCGGAGTCCCGGATGAGATCCCGGACGTCACGAGAGGTTCCGGAATGGTCCGGAGGTGAAGAATTATATATAGGAAGTCCAGTTTCGGCCACCGGGAAAGTTTCGGGGGTTACCGGTATTGTACCGGGACCACCGGAAGGGTCCCGGGGGTCCACCGGGTGGGGCCACCTATCCCGGAGGGACCCGTGGGCAGAAAGTGGAAGGGAACCAGCCCTTAGTGGGCTGGGGCGCCCCCTTGGGCCTCCCCCCATGCGCCTAGGGTTGGGAACCCTAGGGGGGAGTTCCCCCTTGCCTTGGGGGGCAAGGCAACCCCTTCCCCCCTTGTGGCCGCCGCCCCCCATGAGATCTCATCTCTAGGGCCGGCGCCCCCCCAGGGGGCCTATATAAAGGGGGGGAGGGAGGGCAGCAACCTACAGCCTTGGGCGCCTCCCTCCTCCCCTGCAACACCTCTCTCTCTCTCGCACAAGCTCGGCGTAGCCCTGCCGGAGAACCGCTACATCCACCACCACGCCGTCGTGCTGTTGGATCTCCATCAACCTCTCCTTTCCCCTTGCTGGATCAAGAAGGAGGAGACGTTGCTGCACCGTACGTGTGTTGAACGCGGAGGTGCCGTCCGTTCGGCACTCGGTCATCGGTGATTTGGATCACGGCGAGTACGACTCCGTCATCCACGTTCATTGGAACGCTTCCGCTCGCGATCTACAAGGGTATGTAGATGCACTCCTTTCCCCTCGTTGCTAGTAGACTCCATAGATGCATCTTGGTGAGCGTAGGAAATTTTTTAAATTATGCTACGATTCCCAACAGTGGCATCATGAGCCAGGCCTATGCGTAGTTACTATGCACGAGTAGAACACAAAGCAGTTGTGGGCGTTGAGTTTGCCAATTCTTCTTGCCGCTACTAGTCGTTTCTTGTTTCGGCGGCATTGTAGGATGAAGCGGCCCGGACCGACCTTACACGTACGCTTACGTGAGACAGGTTCCACCGACTGACATGCACTAGTTGCATAAGGTGGCTAGCGGGTGTCTGTCTCTCCTACTTTAGTCGGAACGGATTCGATGAAAAGGGTCCTTATGAAGGGTAAATAGAAATTGGCAAATCACGTTGTGGTCATACGTAGGTAAGAAAACGTTCTTGCTAGAAACCTACAAACCACGTAAAAACTTGCAACAACAATTAGAGGACGTCTAACTTGTTTTTGCAGCAAGTGCTATGTGATGTGATATGGCCAGAAGATGTGATGAATGATATATGTGATGTATGAGATTGATCATATTCTTGTAATAGGAATCACGACTTGCATGTCGATGAGTATGACAACCGGCAGGAGCCATAGGAGTTGTCTTTATTATTTTGCATGACCTGCGTGTCATTGAATAACGCCATGTAAATTACTTTACTTTGTTGCTAAACGCGTTAGCCATAGAAGTAGAAGTAATCGTTGGCGTGACGACTTCATGAAGACACAATGATGGAGATCATGATGATGGAGATCATGGTGTCATGCCGGTGACGAAGATGATCATGGTGCCCCGAAGATGGAGATCAAAGGAGCATGATGATATTGGCCATATCATGTCACTATTTGATTGCATGTGATGTTTATCATGTTTTTGCATCTTATTTGCTTAGAACGACGGTAGTAAGTAAGATGATCCCTTATAATAATTTCAAGAAAGTGTTCACCCTAACTGTGCACCGTTGCGAAGGTTCGTTGTTTCGAAGCACCACGTGATGATCGGGTGTGATAGATTCTAACGTTCGAATACAACGGGTGTTGACGAGCCTAGCATGTACAGACATGGCCTCGGAACACACGCAATACACTTAGGTTGACTTGACGAGCCTAGCATGTACAGACATGGCCTCGGAACACGGAGGACCGAAAGGTCGAGCATGAGTCGTATAGAAGATACGATCAACATGGAGATGTTCACCGATCTTGACTAGTCCGTCTCACGTGATGATCGGACACGGCCTAGTTGAATTCGGATCATGTTTCACTTAGATGACTAGAGGGATGTCTATCTGAGTGGGAGTTCATTAAATAATTTGATTAGATGAACTTAATTATCATGAACTTAGTCTAAAATCTTTACACTATGTATTGTAGATCAAATGGCCCACGTTGTCCTCAATTTCAACGCGTTCCTAGAGAAAACCAAGCTGAAAGATGATGGCAGCAACTATACGGACTGGGTCCGGAACCTGAGGATCATCCTCATAGCAGCCAAGAAAGATTATGTCTTAGAAGCACCGCTAGGTGAAGCACCAATCCCTGAGAACCAAGACGTTATGAACGCTTGGCAGCAGCGTGCTGATGATTACTCCCTCGTTCAGTGCGGCATGCTTTACAGCTTAGAACCGGGTCTCCAAAAGCGTTTTGAGAAACATGGAGCATATGAGATGTTCGAGGAGCTGAAACTGGTTTTTCAAGCTCATGCCCGGGTCGAGAGATATGATGTCTCCGACAAGTTCTTCAGCTGTAAAATGGAGGAGAACAGTTCTGTTAGTGAGCACATACTCAGAATGTCTGGGTTGCACAACCGCTTGTCTCAGCTGGGAGTTAATCTCCCGGATGACGCGGTCATTGACAGAATCCTCCAGTCGCTTCCACCAAGCTACAAGAGCTTTGTGATGAACTTCAATATGCAGGGGATGGAAAAGACCATTCCTGAGGTATATTCAATGCTGAAATCAGCTGAGGTAGAGATCAGAAAAGAACATCAAGTGTTGATGGTGAATAAAACCACTAAGTTCAAGAAGGGCAAGGGTAAGAAGAACTTCAAGAAGGACGGCAAGGGAGTTGCCGCGCCCGGTAAGCCAGTTACCGGGAAGAAGTCAAAGAATGGACCCAAGCCCGAGACTGAGTGCTTTTATTGCAAGGGAAGTGGTCACTGGAAGCGGAACTGCCCCAAATATTTAGCGGACAAGAAGAAGGCCGGCAACACCCAAGGTATATGTGATATACAAGTAATTGATGTGTACCTTACCAGTACTCGTAGTAGCTCCTGGGTATTTGATACCGGTGCGGTTGCTCATATTTGTAACTCAAAGCAGGAACTACGGAATAAACGGAGACTGGCAAAGGACGAGGTGACGATGCGCGTCGGGAATGGTTCCAAGGTCGATGTGATCGCCGTTGGCACGCTACCTCTGCATCTACCCACGGGATTAGTTTTAAACCTCAATAATTGTTATTTAGTGCCAGCTTTGAGCATGAACATTGTATCTGGATCTCGTTTAATTCGAGATGGCTACTCATTTAAATCTGAGAATAATGGTTGTTCTATTTATTTGAGAGATATGTTTTATGGTCATGCCCCGCTGGTCAATGGTTTATTTTTGATGAATCTCGAACGTGATGTTACACATGTTCATAGTGTGAATACCAAAAGATGTAAAGTTGATAACGATAGTCCCACATACTTGTGGCACTGCCGCCTTGGTCACATTGGTGTCAAGCGCATGAAGAAGCTCCATGCAGATGGACTTTTGGAGTCTCTTGATTACGAATCATTTGACACGTGCGAACCATGCCTCATGGGTAAGATGACCAAGACTCCGTTCTCCGGAACAATGGAGCGAGCAACCAACTTATTGGAAATCATACATACCGATGTGTGTGGTCCAATGAGTGTTGAGGCTCGCGGAGGATATCGTTATGTTCTCACTCTCACTGATGATTTAAGTAGATATGGGTATGTCTACCTAATGAAACACAAGTCTGAAACCTTTGAAAAGTTCAAGGAATTTCAGAGTGAAGTTGAGAATCAACGTGACAGGAAAATAAAATTCTTACGATCAGATCGTGGTGGAGAATATTTAAGTCACGAGTTTGGTACACACTTAAGGAAATGTGGAATAGTTTCACAACTCACGCCGCCTGGAACACCTCAGAGAAATGGTGTGTCCGAACGTCGTAATCGCACTCTATTGGATATGGTGCGATCTATGATGTCTCTTACCGATTTACCGCTCTCATTTTGGGGTTATGCTTTAGAGACTGCCGCATTCACTTTAAATAGGGCTCCGTCGAAATCCGTTGAGACGACACCGTATGAATTATGGTTTGGGAAGAAACCTAAGCTGTCGTTTCTAAAAGTTTGGGGATGCGATGCTTATGTCAAGAAACTTCAACCTGAAAAGCTCGAACCCAAATCGGAAAAATGCGTCTTCATAGGATACCCTAAGGAAACTATTGGGTATACCTTCTACCTCAGATCCGAAGGCAAGATCTTCGTTGCCAAGAACGGGTCCTTTCTGGAGAAGGAGTTTCTCTCGAAAGAATTGAGTGGGAGGAAAGTGGAACTTGATGAGGTGATAGTCACCCCTTCCGAACCGGAAAGTAGCGCAGCGCGGGAAAATGTTCCTGTGGTGCCTACACCGACTGGGGAGGAAGTTAATGATGATGATCATGAAGCTTCGGATCAAGTTACTGAACTTCGTAGGTCCACAAGGACACGTTCCGCACCAGAGTGGTACGGCAACCCTGTCCTGGAAATCATGTTGTTAGACAACGGTGAACCTTCGAACTATGAAGAAGCGATGGCGGGCCCGGATTCCGACAAATGGCTAGAAGCCATGAAATCCGAGATAGAATCCATGTATGAAAACAAAGTATGGACTTTGACTGACTTGCCCGATGAGCGGCGAGCCATAGAAAACAAATGGATCTTTAAGAAGAAGACGGACGCAGATGGTAATGTGACCATCTACAAAGCTCGACTTGTCGCTAAGGGTTATCGACAAGTTCAAGGGGTTGACTACGATGAGACTTTCTCACCCGTAGCGAAGCTGAAGTCCGTCCGAATCATGTTAGCAATTGCCGCATACTATGATTATGAGATATGGCAGATGGACGTCAAAACGGCATTCCTTAACGGCTTCCTTAAGGAAGAGTTGTATATGATGCAGCCGGAAGGTTTTGTCGATCCTAAGAATGCTAACAAAGTATGCAAGCTCCAGCGCTCAATCTATGGGCTGGTGCAAGCATCTCGGAGTTGGAACATTCGCTTTGATGAGATGATCAAAGCGTTTGGGTTTACACAGACTTATGGAGAAGCCTGTGTTTACAAGAAAGTGAGTGGGAGCTCTGTAGCATTTCTCATATTATATGTGGATGACATATTATTGATGGGAAATGATATAGAATTCTTGGAAAGTATAAAGGCCTATTTGAATAAGTGTTTTTCAATGAAGGACCTTGGAGAAGCTGCTTATATATTAGGCATCAAGATCTATAGAGATAGATCAAGACGCCTCATTGGTCTTTCACAGAGTACATACCTTGACAAGATATTGAAGAAGTTCAATATGGATCAGTCCAAGAAGGGGTTCTTGCCTGTATTGCAAGGTGTGCAATTGAGCACGGCTCAATGCCCGACCACGGCAGAAGATAGAGAAAAGATGAGTGTCATCCCCTATGCCTCGGCCATAGGGTCTATTATGTATGCCATGCTGTGTACCAGACCTGATGTAAACCTTGCCGTAAGTTTGGTAGGAAGGTACCAAAGTAATCCCGGCATGGAACACTGGACAGCGGTCAAGAATATCCTGAAGTACCTGAAGAGGACTAAGGATATGTTTCTCGTTTATGGAGGTGACGAAGAGCTCGTCGTAAAGGGTTACGTCGACGCTAGCTTCGACACAGATCTGGATGACTCGAAGTCACAGACCGGATACGTGTATATTTTGAATGGAGGAGCAGTAAGCTGGTGCAGTTGCAAGCAAAGCGTCGTGGCGGGATCTACATGTGAAGCGGAGTACATGGCAGCCTCGGAGGCAGCACAGGAAGCAGTCTGGATGAAGGAGTTCATTACCGACCTAGGGGTGATTCCCAATGCGTCGGGCCCGATGACTCTCTTCTGTGACAACACTGGAGCTATTGCCCTTGCGAAGGAGCCCAGGTTTCACAGGAAGACCAGGCATATCAAGCGTCGCTTCAACTCCATTCGTGAAAGTGTTCAAAATGGAGACATAGATATTTGTAAAGTACATACGGACCTGAATGTAGCAGATCCGTTGACTAAACCTCTCCCTAGGGCAAAACATGATCAACACCAGGACGCAATGGGTGTTCGATTCATCACAATGTAACTAGATTATTGACTCTAGTGCAAGTGGGAGACTGTTGGAAATATGCCCTAGAGGCAATAATAAATGGTTATTATTATATTTCTTTGTTCATGATAATTGTCTATTATTCATGCTATAATTGTATTGTCCGGAAATCGTAATACATGTGTGAATACATAGACCACAACGTGTCCCTAGTAAGCCTCTAGTTGACTAGCTCGTTGATCAACAGATAGTCATGGTTTCCTGACTATGGACATTGGATGTCATTGATAACGGGATCACATCATTAGGAGAATGATGTGATGGACAAGACCCAATCCTAAGCATAGCATAAAAGATCGTGTAGTTTCGTTTGCTAGAGCTTTTCCAATGTCAAGTATCTTTTCCTTAGACCATGAGATCGTGCAACTCCCGGATACCGTAGGAGTGCTTTGGGTGTGCCAAACGTCACAACGTAACTGGGTGACTATAAAGGTGCACTACGGGTATCTCCGAAAGTGTCTGTTGGGTTGGCACGGATCGAGACTGGGATTTGTCACTCCGTGTGACGGAGAGGTATCTCTGGGCCCACTCGGTAATGCATCATCATAATGAGCTCAATGTGACTAAGGCGTTAGTCACGGGATCATGCATTGCGGTACGAGTAAAGAGACTTGCCGGTAACGAGATTGAACAAGGTATTGGGATACCGACGATCGAATCTCGGGCAAGTAACATACCGATTGACAAAGGGAATTGCATACGGATTGATTGAATCCTCGACACCGTGGTTCATCCGATGAGATCATCGTGGAACATGTGGGAGCCAACATGGGTATCCAGATCCCGCTGTTGGTTATTGACCGGAGAGGCGTCTCGGTCATGTCTGCATGTCTCCCGAACCCGTAGGGTCTACACACTTAAGGTTCGGTGACGCTAGGGTTGTAGAGATATATGTATGCGGAAACCCGAAAGTTGTTCGGAGTCCCGGATGAGATCCCGGACGTCACGAGAGGTTCCGGAATGGTCCGGAGGTGAAGAATTATATATAGGAAGTCCAGTTTCGGCCACCGGGAAAGTTTCGGGGTTACCGGTATTGTACCGGGACCACCGGAAGGGTCCCGGGGGTCCACCGGGTGGGGCCACCTATCCCGGAGGGCCCCGTGGGCTGAAAGTGGAAGGGAACCAGCCCTAGTGGGCTGGGGCGCCCCCCTTGGGCCTCCCCCCATGCGCCTAGGGTTGGGAACCCTAGGGGGGAGTTCCCCCTTGCCTTGGGGGGCAAGGCAACCCCTTCCCCCCTTGTGGCCGCCCCCCCCTTGAGATCTCATCTCCTAGGGCCGGCGCCCCCCCAGGGGGCCTATATAAAGGGGGGGAGGGAGGGCAGCAACCTACAGCCTTGGGCGCCTCCCTCCTCCCCTGCAACACCTCTCTCTCTCTCTCGCAGAAGCTCGGTGTAGCCCTGCCGGAGAACCGCTACATCCACCACCACGCCGTCGTGCTGTTGGATCTCCATCAACCTCTCCTTTCCCCTTGCTGGATCAAGAAGGAGGAGACGTTGCTGCACCGTACGTGTGTTCAACGCGGAGGTGCCGTCCGTTCGGCACTCGGTCATCGGTGATTTGGATCACGGCGAGTACGACTCCGTCATCCACGTTCATTGGAACGCTTCCGCTCGTGATCTACAAGGGTATGTAGATGCACTCCTTTCCCCTCGTTGCTAGTAGACTCCATAGATGCATCTTGGTGAGCGTAGGAAATTTTTTAAATTATGCTACGATTCCCAACATGGGGCGCCTGAATGGCTCCCGTTGTGCGAGGTCATGCGCCTTT
Source organism: Triticum aestivum (assembly GCF_018294505.1). Classification (NCBI taxonomy): domain Eukaryota; kingdom Viridiplantae; phylum Streptophyta; class Magnoliopsida; order Poales; family Poaceae; genus Triticum; species Triticum aestivum. The sequence goes on along the minus strand of NC_057799.1, from coordinate 165,391,800 downwards.
GATTCGTCCGAGTATACTGATTCCTGGGTCAGTCAGGCCTCTTCGATGGTGCAAAATTTGAAAACCAATTCTGAGAGCTTGGAGAAGGTCTAAACTCGACGCCGAGCGAGGGCGTTTAACAATCCCTCGTCGTGACAATTGTGGCTAAAGGCAGCAAGTGCTTCCATATCAGGGCAATTGGCTATTCTGTTCTTAACGAACAGGAATCGTGACCAAAATTGACGAACTGTTTCTTGGAGCGCTGTTTTGCATACATCGGATCCTAGACATCGGGGGGCCTCGAGTTACTTGGACAGTATTCGATGTGGGCGGTGGGTGGGATAAAAAATCCTAATCTGATCGGGGGAGGCTCCAAGGCGCCTCCACGTCCTTTGTAGGAAGTGTAAATGGGGGAGGTGCTTAGCTCTGGCTCGACATCTGAAACACCAACCTCGCTTAGCTAATTAGTTTTGCGCTTATTTCCCGTAGGAGAGTTCGGATCCGAGGTTCCCTTAGATTGGGTTTCATCGGCCTAGCTCAAAAGGGGAGCATAAAGCTCCACGCCAGTTTCTTAGTCCTGCCCTATTACCTCAAAGGAGGAACACGATTCAAGATCTGGTGGCCCTTTAAGTGACCCGTTGGTAGGAACCGTTGATGTGCCTATGGTATTGAGGGAATTCTGATCACCGATTGGCGAGGCCATCGACCCTTGTCGATCCAGCAGCGAGATCGCAATGAAAGGACCAATGTCGGTGTCAAAACCGACAGATCTCGGGTAGGGGTGCCCGAGTTGTTAGATCAGATCGATGGGTAACAAGAGAGAACACACACACAAAATTTACACAGGTTCAGGCCCTCTCTATGGAGGTAAAGTCCTATGTCCTGCTCTTACTTATATTATGGAATTATCAAAGTACAAAGTTGATCTACCTCGAGATCGTGAGTTGAGGTCTAAACTCTAGGGGGTATGATGAATGTATGAATGGGTGTATGGATGATCTCTACGGACTAAACCCTCTGGTTTATATAGCCACTAGGGGTATCTAGGGTTACACATGGTCAGTTGCCATCTAAGAATCTACATGCCGAATCTAATCACATATGCTTGAAGTACACGCCAAGTCTTCGGTCGCTACACTTTGAAGGCCTCCGGAGTCCTTCCTCCCTAACGGGCTGGTGGTCTGGCCCATACGTTAATCCGGCTGGGCTAGGACCCCCTAGTCTAGGACACCGTCACCATGGGCTACCAAATAGGCTGAAACCTGTTAGGGCGCAACCACATGGGCCTAGAGGCCCAATAAGGTGGCGCCCCCTAGAAGTGGTATGTTGGCTGAAGGAGCTAGGCGGGCTTGACATCCATAGTCTACTCATGCTTAACATTGCATTAAGGGTGTGTGGGTCTTGGCTTCGAGAACGTATCTGGAGAGGCCTTGCATGGGCTGCAGTGCACGTTGCGTTTGAGGTAGTTACCTTGTTCGTGACTTTAGTATTTGCATGGTTGGGATGGCCGCATCGCAAGATTCTTGTCAGATAGGTGGATTGGGGGATCGAAGGCGGAGCAAGTTGCCCCGGACTTAAAATTTTTTTGGGAACACGTAAGATAGTTGGGCATCGTTTCATTAAGAGAGAAGGACAATTAAGTTACATCTAGCATGCCCGAGGGCAGGCCGCACACCGCCAGTACATCATCCACACCTCTTCTCTTGATACAAATTACTCACGGTTACCTACCCTTCCATGGATGGCCGCTGTTCATTGCCAAGCCAAATGACACACTCGCCACTCCTCTCTGATTCTCGCACCTAGCAGTTGTGTTGTGCGTGACACCTTGTCGAACACCCTTCATTTTCACTCCTTGCAAATGTGATTCATAACAAGTATTAAGAAGGCGTGAATTCATTTCTAGCTAAACCCGGCGTTGCAGCACTTGCAGTAGGCCACCATTCGATCACTTCATCTTGCGCCAAGGGGGTGAAATTACCCCAACCATTGTCGGATAGAGCGTCAAACCATACTGTTCACGCGAGTGAGAACCTAACAAGCAGGTGATCCAGCATTTCCGGCTCCTGCAAACATAAGGGGCAACATGGCTAGTGCGACAACCCTCTTGAAGCGAGACGATCACAAGTCCAACGGCGGTTCTTGGCGACTAGCCAAGCAAAGAACTTTGAACTGCGGCCGCGCCCTTGAACTCCATATTTCAGCCACTCCTGGTATATCTGTCCGGTCGCAGAAGAATGAATGATAAGCTAATCTTGCCAAATAGCAACCCGAGTCTGACTAGATCCAACGGAAGGCGTCTGATGTCTCTGGCATGCTCGCCTCTTGCCTCTGAACCTTAGAACACAACCAACTAAATCACACAATCATTCCTCGCGAGAACGGCCCCGGGTGGAGAGTGGACTCAGTCAGAGCACCTGGATATCGCAAATAGAGGGACCCCAGACTTAATCTTCATGGTACCGCTCGTTGTGCGCTCCAGCTGCTTCGTTCACAATGGACTTCTCCTTAACAAGTGGATCAGGGATAAAGTGTCTTTTTCGCTCGCCATGATTGCCCAGTTATGCTTGCTATGGGAGAGGATCCATGTTGGGAATCGTAGCATAATTTAAAATTTTCCTACGCTCACCAAGATGCATCTATGGAGTCTACTAGCAACGAGGGGAAAGGAGTGCATCTACATACCCTTGTAGATCGCGAGCGGAAGCATTCCAATGAACGTGGATGACGGAGTCGTACTCGCCGTGATCCAAATCACCGATGACCGAGTGTCGAACGGACGGCACCTCCGCGTTCAACACACGTACGATGCAGTGACGTCTCCTCCTTCTTGATCCAGCAAGGGGGGGGAGAGGTTGATGGAGATCCAACAGCACGACGGCGTGGTGGTGGATGTAGCGGGTCTCCAGCAGGGCTTCGCCAAGCTTCTCCGAGAGAGAGAGAGAGGTGTTGCAGGGGAGGAGGGAGGCGCCCAAGGCTTAGATCTTGCTGCCCTCCCTTCCCCCCACTATATATAGGGCCAAGGGAGAGGGGGGGCGCAGCCTTGCCCCTTCCTCCAAGGAAGGGTGCGGCCAGGGGGGAGTCCTTCCCCCCCAAGGCACCTCGGAGGTGCCTTCCCCCTTTAGGACTCTCCCTTTTTTTTCTTATCTCTTGCGCATGGGCCTCTTGGGGCTGGTGCCCTTGGCCCATATAGGCCAAGGCGCACCCCTTACAGCCCATGTGGCCCCCCGGGGGGGCCCCTTGGTGGACCCCCGGACCCCTTTCGGCACTCCCGGTACAATACCGATAAAGCGCGAAACTTTTCCGGCGACCAAAATAAGACTTCCCATATATAAATCTTTACCTCCGGACCATTCCGGAACCTCTCGTGACGTCCGGGATCTCATCCGGGACTCCGAACAACTTTCGGGTTTCCGCATACATATATCTCTACAACCCTAGCGTCACCGGACCTTAAGTGTGTAGACCCTACGGGTTCGGGAGACATGCAGACATGACCGAGACGCCTCTCCGGTCAATAACCAACAGCGGGATCTGGATACCCATGTTGGCTCCCACATGTTCCACGATGATATCATCGGATGAACCACGGTGTCGAGGATTCAATCAATCCGTATGCAATTCCCTTTGTCAATCGGTATGTTACTTGCCCGAGATTCGATCGTCGGTATCCCAATACCTTGTTCAATCTCGTTACCGGCAAGTCTCTTTACTCGTACCGCAATGCATGATCCCGTGACTAACGCCTTAGTCACATTGAGCTCATTATGATGATGCATTACCGAGTGGGCCCAGAGATACCTCTCCGTCACACGGAGTGACAAATCCCAGTCTCGATCCGTGCCAACCCAACAGACACTTTCGGAGATACCCGTAATGCACCTTTATAGTCACCCAGTTACGTTGTGACGTTTGGCACACCCAAAGCACTCCTACGGTATCCGGGAGTTGCACGATCTCATGGTCTAAGGAAAAGATACTTGACATTGGAAAAGCTCTAGCAAACGAAACTACACGATCTTTTATGCTATGCTTAAGTTGGGTCTTGTCCATCACATCATTCTCCTAATGATGTGATCCCGTTATCAATGACATCCAATGTCCATAGTCAGGAAACCATGACTATCTGTTGATCAACGAGCTAGTCAACTAGAGGCTTACTAGGGACAGGTTGTGGTCTATGTATTCACACATGTATTACGATTTCCGGACAATACAATTATAGCATGAATAATAGACAATTACCATGAACAAAGAAATATAATAATAACCATTTATTATTGCCTCTAGGGCATATTTCCAACAGTCTCCCACTTGCACTAGAGTCAATAATCTAGTTCACATCACCATGTGATTAACACTCACTGGTCACATCACCATGTGACCAACATCTAAAGAGTTTACTAGAGTCAACAATCTAGTTCACATCACTATGTGATTATCACTCAATGTGTTCTGGTTTGGTCATGTTATGCTTGTGAGAGAGGTTATTAGTCAACGGGTCTGAACCTTTCAGAACCGTGTGCTTTACGAATATCTATGTCATCTTGTGGATGCTACCACGCGCTATTTGGAGCCATTTCAAATAATTGCTCTACTATACGAATCCGGTTTACTACTCAGAGTCATCCGGATTAGTGTCAAAGTTCGCATCGACGTAACCCTTTACGACGAACTCCTTTCCACCTCCATAATCGAGAAAATTCCTTAATCCACTAGGTGCTAAGGATAAGTTCGACCGCTGTCATGAGATCCTTTCCCGGATCACCATTGTACCCTCTTGACCAACTCATGGCAAGGCACACTACATGTGCGGTACACAGCATAGCATACTATAGAGCCTATGTCTAAAGCATAGGGGACGACCTTCGTCCTTTCTCTATCTTCTGCTGTGGTCAGGTCTTGAGTCTCACTCAATACTCACACCTTGTAACACAGCCAAGAACTCCTTCTTTGCTGATCTATTTTGAACTCTTTCAAAATCATGTCAAGGTGTGCTGTCTTTTGAAAGTATCATCAGGCGTCTTGATCTATCTCTATGGATCTTGATGCCCAATATGTAAGTAGCTTTATCCAGGTCTTCCTTTGAAAAACTCCTTTCAAACAACCCTTTATGCTTTCCAGAAATTTTACATCATTTCGGATCAACAATATGTCATTCACATATACTTATCAGAAATGTTGTAGCGCTCCCACTCACTTTATTGTAAATACAAGTTTCTAACAAACTTTGTATAAACCCAAAAACTTTGATCACCCCATCAAAGCGTATATTCTGACTCCGAGATGCTTGCTCTGATCCATGGAAGGATCGCTGGAGCTAGCATACCTTTTAGCATCCTTAGGATCGACAAAACCTTTCTGATTGTATCACATACAACCTTTCCTTACGAAAACTGGTAAGGAAACTTGTTTTGACATCCATCTGCCAGATTTCATAAATGTAGCTAATGCTAACATGATTCCGACGGACCTAAGCATCGCTACGGATGAGAAAAACTCATCGTAGTCAACTCCTTGAACTTGTGAAAATACTCTTTGCCACAAGTCGAGCTTCATAGACGGTAACATTACCGTCCATGTCCGTCTTCTTCTTAAAGATCCATTTATCTCAATGGCTTGCCGATCATCGGGCAAGTTCACCAAAGTCCATGCTTTGTTCTGATACATGGATTCTATCTCGGATTTCATGGCCTCGAGCCATTCGTCGGAATATGGGCCCACCATCGCTTCTCCATAGCTCGTAGGTTCATTGTTGTCTAGCAACATGACTTCCAAGACAGGATCACGCATTACTCTGAAGTAGTGCGCATCCTCGTCGTCCTACGAGGTTTGGTAGTGACTTGATCCGAAGTTTCATGATCACTATCATAAGCTTCCACTTCAATTGGTGTAGGTGCCACAGGAACAACTTCCTGTGCCCTGCTACACACTAGTTGAAGCGACGGTTCAATAACCTTATCAAGTCTCCACCATCCTCCCACTCAATTCTTTCGAGAGAAACTTTTCCTCGAGAAAGGACTCGTTTCTAGAAGCAATTACTTTTGCTTCCAGATCTGAAATAGGAGGTATACCCAACTGTTTTTGGGTATTCTATGAAGATGCATTTATCCGCTTTGGGTTCGAGCTTATCAGCCTGAAACTTTTTCACATAAGCATCGCAGCCCCAAACTTTTAAGAAACGACAACTTAGGTTTCTCTAAACGGTGTCGTCTCAACGGAATTGCGTGGTGCCCCTTTTAAAGTGAATGCGGTTGTCTCTAATGCCTAACCCATAAATGATAGTGGTAATTTGATAAGAAACATCATGGTATGCACCATATCCAATAGGGTGCAGTTATGATGTTCGGACACACCATCACACTATGGTGTTCCAGGCGGTATTAATTGTGAAACACTTTCCACAATGTCTCAATTGTGTGCCAAACTCGTATCTCAGATACTCATCTCTATGATCATATCACAGACATTTTATCCTCTTGTCACGACGATCTTCAACTTCACTCTGAAATTACTTGAACCTTTCAATAATTCAGACTAGTGTTTCATCAAGTAAATACACTCAGCATCTACTCAAATCATCTGTGAAGTAAGAACATAACGATATCCACTGCATGCCTCAGCACTCATTGGACTGCATACATCAAAATGTATTACTTCCAATAAGTTGCTCTCTTGTTCCATCTCACTGAAAACGAGGCCTTTCAGTCATCTTGCCCATGTGGTATGATTTGCATGTCTCAAGTGATTCATAATCAAGTGAGTCCAAACGATCCATCTGTATGGAGTTTCTTCATGCATATATACCAATAGACATGGTTCGCATGTCTCAATCTTTTCAAAAACGAGTGAGTCCAAAGATCCACCTACATGGAGCTTCTTCATGCGTTCTATACCAATATGACTCAAGTGGCAGTGCCACAAGTATGTGGTACTATCATTACTATCTTATATCTTTTGGCATGAACATGTGTATCACTACGATCGAGATTCATTTTAGGTGCAAGACCATTGAAGGTATTATTCAAATAAACAGAGTAACCATTATTCTCCTTAAATGAATAACCGTTTTGCGGTAAACATAATCCAATCATGTTCAACGCAAACACCAAATCTCGATGGTAGAGGGAGCATGCGATGCTTGATCACATCAACCTTGGAAACACTTCCAACACATATCGTCATCTCACCTTTAGCTAGTCTCCATTTATTCCGCAGCTTTTATTTCGAGTTACTAACACTTAGCAACCGAACCGGTATCTAATACCCTGGTGCTGCTAGGAGTACTAGTAAAGTACACATTCATATAACGTATATCCAATATACTTCTGTCGACCTTGCCTGCCTTCTCATCTACCAAGTATCTAGGGTAGTACTGCTTCAGTGACCGTTCCTCTCATTACAGAAGCACTTAGTCTCGGGTTTGGGTTCAACCTTGGGATTCTTCACTAGAGCAGCAAACGACTTGCTGTTTCATGAAGTATCCCTTTTGCCCTTGCCCTTCTTAAACTAGTGGTTTTACTAACCATCAACAATTGATGCTCCTTCTTGATTTCTACTCTCGCGGTGTCAAACATCGCGAATAGCTCAAGGATCATCATAACTATCCTTGATATGTTATAGTTCATCACGAAGCTCTACTAGCTTGGTGGCAGTGACTATGGAGAACTATCACTATCTCATCTGGGAGATTAACTCCCACTCGATTCAAGCGATTGTGGCACTCAGACAATCTGAGCACACGCTCAACGATTGAGCTTTTCTCCCTTAGTTTGCAGGCTTAAGAAACTTGTCAGAGGTCTCATACCTCTTGACGTGGGCACTAGTCTGAAATCCCAATTTCAGTCTTCGGAACATCTCACATGTTCTGCGACGTTTCAAAAACGTCTTTGGTGCCACAATTCTAAACCGCACCTGAACTATCACGTAGTCATCAAAACGTGTATGTCAGATGTTTCGTAACATCTACAGACGACGCTGAGGTTCAGCACACCGAGCGGTGCATTAAGGACATAAGCCTTCTGTGCAGCAATGAGGACAATCCTCAGTTTACGGACCCAGTCCGCATAATTGCTACTACCAACTTTCAACTAAATTTTCTCTAGGAACATATCTTAACCAGTAGAACTAAAGCGCAAGCCATGACATAATTTGCAAATACTTTTTGACTATGTTCATGATAATGAAGTTCATCTGATTATGAACTCCCACTCAGATAGACATCCCTCTAGTCATCTAAGTGAAACATGATCCGAGTTCAACTAGGCCGTGTCCGATCATCACGTGAGACGGACTAGTCAAGATCGGTGAACATCTCCATGTTGATCGTATCTTCTATACGACTCATGCTCGACCTTTCGGTCCTCCGTGTTCCGAGGCCATGTCTGTACATGCTAGGCTCGTCAAGTCAACCTAAGTGTATTGCGTGTGTTCCGAGGCCATGTCTGTACATGCTAGGCTCGTCAACACCCGTTGTATTCGAACGTAAGAATCTATCACACCCGATCATCACGTGGTGCTTCGAAACGACGAACCTTCGCAACGGTGCACAGTTAGGGTGAACACTTTCTTGAAATTATTATAAGGGATCATCCTACTTGCTACCGTCGTTCTAAGCAAATAAGATGCAAAACATGATAAACATCACATGCAATCAAATAGTGACATGATATGGCCAATATCATCATGCTCCTTTGATCTCCATCTTCGGGGCACCATGATCATCTTTGTCACCGGCATGACACCATGATCTCCATCATCATGATCTCCATCATTGTGTCTTCATGAAGTCGTCACGCCAACGATTACTTCTACTTCTATGGCTAACTCGTTTAGCAACAAAGTAAAGTAATTTACATGGCGTTATTCAATGACACGCAGGTCATGCAAAATAATAAAGACAACTCCTATGGCTCCTGCCGGTTGTCATACTCATCGACATGCAAGTCGTGATTCCTATTACAAGAATATGATCAATCTCATACATCACATATATCATTCATCACATCTTCTGGCCATATCACATCACATAGCACTTGCTGCAAAAACAAGTTAGACGTCCTCTAATTGTTGTTGCAAGTTTTTACGTGGTTTGTAGGTTTCTAGCAAGAACGTTTCTTACCTACGTATGACCACAACGTGATTTGCCAATTTCTATTTACCCTTCATAAGGACCCTTTTCATCGAATCCGTTCCGACTAAAGTAGGAGAGACAGACACCCGCTAGCCACCTTATGCATCTAGTGCATGTCAGTCGGTGGAACCTGTCTCACGTAAGAGTACGTGTAAGGTCGGTCCGGGCCGCTTCATCCTACAATGCCGCCGAAACAAGAAAAGACTAGTAGCGGCAAGAAGAATTGGCAAACTCAACGCCCACAACTACTTTGTGTTCTACTCGTGCATAGTAACTACGCATAGACCTGGCTCATGATGCCACTGTTGGGAATCGTAGCATAATTTAAAATTTTCCTACGCTCACCAAGATGCATCTATGGAGTCTACTAGCAACGAGGGGAAAGGAGTGCATCTACATACCCTTGTAGATCGCGAGCGGAAGCGTTCCAATGAACGTGGATGACGGAGTCGTACTCGCCGTGATCCAAATCACCGATGACCGAGTGCCGAACGGACGGCACCTCCGCGTTCAACACACGTACGGTGCAGCGACGTCTCCTCCTTCTTGATCCAGCAAGGGGGAGGAGAGGTTGATGGAGATCCAACAGCACGACGGCGTGGTGGTGGATGTAGCGGGTCTCCGGCAGGGCTTCGCCAAGCTTCTGCGAGAGAGAGAGGTGTTGCAGGGGAGGAGGGAGGCGCCCAAGGCTTATATCTTGCTGCCCTCCCTTCCCCCCACTATATATAGGGCCAAGGGAGAGGGGGGGCGCAGCCTTGCCCCTTCCTCCAAGGAAGGGTGCGGCCAGGGGGGAGTCCTTCCCCCCCAAGGCACCTCGGAGGTGCCTTCCCCCTTTAGGACTCTCCCTTTTTTTCTTATCTCTTGCGCATGGGCCTCTTGGGGCTGGTGCCCTTGGCCCATATAGGCCAAGGCGCACCCCTTACAGCCCATGTGGCCCCCGGGGCTGGTGGACCCCCTTGGTGGACCCCCGGACCCCTTTCGGCACTCCCGGTACAATACCGATAAAGCGCGAAACTTTTCCGGCGACCAAAATAAGACTTCCCATATATAAATCTTTACCTCCGGACCATTCCGGAACCTCTCGTGACGTCCGGGATCTCATCCGGGACTCCGAACAACTTTCGGGTTTCCGCATACATATATCTCTACAACCCTAGCGTCACCGGACCTTAAGTGTGTAGACCCTACGGGTTCGGGAGACATGCAGACATGACCGAGACGCCTCTCCGGTCAATAACCAACAGCGGGATCTGGATACCCATGTTGGCTCCCACATGTTCCACGATGATATCATCGGATGAACCACGGTGTCGAGGATTCAATCAATCCGTATGCAATTCCCTTTGTCAATCGGTATGTTACTTGCCCGAGATTCGATCGTCGGTATCCCAATACCTTGTTCAATCTCGTTACCGGCAAGTCTCTTTACTCGTACCGCAATGCATGATCCCGTGACTAACGCCTTAGTCACATTGAGCTCATTATGATGATGCATTACCGAGTGGGCCCAGAGATACCTCTCCGTCACACGGAGTGACAAATCCCAGTCTCGATCCGTGCCAACCCAACAGACACTTTCGGAGATACCCGTAATGCACCTTTATAGTCACCCAGTTACGTTGTGACGTTTGGCACACCCAAAGCACTCCTACGGTATCCGGGAGTTGCACGATCTCATGGTCTAAGGAAAAGATACTTGACATTGGAAAAGCTCTAGCAAACGAAACTACACGATCTTTTATGCTATGCTTAAGTTGGGTCTTGTCCATCACATCGTTCTCCTAATGATGTGATCCCGTTATCAATGACATCCAATGTCCATAGTCAGGAAACCATGACTATCTGTTGATCAACGAGCTAGTCAACTAGAGGCTTACTAGGGACAGGTTGTGGTCTATGTATTCACACATGTATTACGATTTCCGGACAATACAATTATAGCATGAATAATAGACAATTACCATGAACAAAGAAATATAATAATAACCATTTATTATTGCCTCTAGGGCATATTTCCAACAATCCAGAGGTAGACCTTGGAGATGTCCGACGCGTGTGACGCCTTCCGTTGGATATGGACGGAGTATGGTTCCTACTCGGTGAGGACGGCTTATAGGGCATTCTTCTACAGCCTCACATGCATGCCCAGTGTGAGTGAAGTTTGGATTACCCGTGCTCCATTTCAACTCAAGTTCTTCGCCTGGCTAGCGCTCAAGAACAGGTGCTGGACTTCGGACCCTCTCATGGTGAGAGGATAGCCTCATCAGTCCTGCTGCCCCATTGTGTCTTCAGGGGGCGGAGACCATCACCCATCTTCTTGTTTAATGCTCCCTTGCCCGAACTGTTTGGCTTTTTATGCTGCAATCGATGGGATGGGAAGGTTTCACCCGCTTGCCGCATGTAGATATGGTGGATTCATGGACGTCGAGAAGTCTGGCCGCGCCCTCGTCCCGCAGGAAGGAGTTGAATTCTCTCGTGATTCTTACCATGCACTCTCTCTGGTTGGAAGGCGGGTCTTTGACAATGTTTCGTCTCCGGTGAGCGTGGTTACAACAACCATTGACTGTAAATGCAGATCGTGGCTACTTCTGTGGCGCCTTAAGCCAACAGGACGTAGAGGTGTGGGCATGCGTGAGTAGTCAGTTTTAATCTTCTTCCCCTGGTGGATGGGTAGATGTTGGTGCTTCATCTCTGCGCCCCTAGCAACATTCTTGTAAATCCTACTACTTCCTCCTATCACAATGAAGCGACGCGCAATTCCATATTCTTGTAAATCCTACCACTTCCTCCTATCATAATGAAGCGACGCGCAATTCTCTTGCACATTCCATAAAAAAGATGTTACTCTATATTTTGTTATGGGCTTTTGCAGACGCACATTATACATCACAACCTTTTCTTTTCGAATAGCATGACTTACCGTACAGGGATGGTCCATCGCGCTCACGATGAGTTTGGCACCGCCGGGAAGGTAGTACATGCAAGTAGCTAGGGGAGGCGATGCACGGGATACACTGGTCCAAGACGAAGAAAGAAAGATGGAGTTCCAGCATTTCATGCAACCACAACTTCCATGCACTGGAACCCTTTCTTCCCGCTCCTCCCGGGTCGCTCGCGCGAGCGACTCCGGAGGACCCCCAACCCTCGAGCAGAGGCACCGGATTTGCCCCCTCCTGGGCCGCTGCCGCCGCCGGCGGTGGCGGCCGCTCCCTGTCGTCAAAGGCGGCGGGCGAGGCGGCGCGTCCTGGATGGCTACTCCTTCGCGAGGAGGCGGGCTGTCCGCAGGGCTGCGCAGGGGCTGGCGCGGGCGGCGGCGCGGGGCGGGGGACGTGGAGGAGCGGTGTGGTGGTGGCGGTCGGGCGTGGGCAGCGGTGTGTTGGTGGAGGACGGGCGCGGCGGTGTGGTCTCGAGGTGGCGGCGCGAGCTTCAGGCCAGATCCATGGCGGCGCAGAGAGGCTCGGCCAGGAGGTCCCTGGCGAGCAGCGTGCATCCGGCCATCGATGGGCTGTATGGCGAGCGACGTTCTTCTCCTGGCGGCGCAGGCGTGGAGGCGCGGTCCGCGGTGGGGCGGGTCAGATCTGGGCCTGCTCGGTTCCGATCTGGAGTGTGGGTGTCGGTGGCTTTGCAGGGTCGTCCCTTGAGCGGGTGACGGCCGTTGCGGGCGTCCCTTGCCCTGCCGGTGGTGTTGGTTGGCTGTTGTCCTTCCGTCGGGGTGGAGGTGTGGATGGTTCCATGTTCCCCACGGCCATGGTGGTGGGGTGGCCAGCGGCGCATTTCGCGCTGGTGGCCGCTGGTGCACGGCGGGGAGCGCGGCGGTGTGGTGGATTCAGGCGAGGTGTGCAACAAGGTAGTGGAGGAGGGTGGTGTGCCGGCTCTGACGGTGGCGGCATCGTGAGCTCAGCCATGGAGGCGGCGTCGCTGAGGAGGCCCTGCCAGGAAGGAGATCCTGGCTGGCAACGGGCGGTCGGCCGCCTCCGCGTGAGGGGCGGGCGGTGATGCCTCGAAGGAGTTGGCGCCGGAGTGGTCGGAGGCGTGGGTCAGATCCATTCCTGTGGCAGTCCCCTGGTGTGGGTGAAAGCCGACGTGGTGGCTCTGGCTCTTGCTCGGCATGGTTGGATGTTGCTGCTCCTTGGCTATGGTTGGTGGATTGGGCCGCATTCTCCCTGCAGTGCGGGTGGGGAGGAACACGGTTGTGCGGCTTCGACGACAATTTGATGCGGTGACGGCGGTGCGAGGCATTTGGGTCAATGCTGACCGTAACCTTGGAGGTGTGGAGATGCGCGACATTACGGATGAAAATCCTGTCCGGTTCTGACTGGGCCGGCGGCGATGGCACCCGTGGGTGTCGTTCTCCTCCTTGGAGGCGTCGTCGAGTGTGTCGCCATCCCCCTCGCCTGCTTGGGGTTGGCAGCTGTCTCCGGGCGAAATCCTTGATTCTGTGCTGGATCGACACGATGGCGGCGTCTTCGACGTCGTCCCTTTGTTGGGAGCATCGTGCCAGGAGACTTGATGATCCTATGTTGCGCTCCTCCGGTGTTTCCCGTTGCCCTGATCGTTCTGCTCCGGCGCAATGTACGGTCGTCGCTGGTGATTCCAAGATGGTGCCTTCTTCTGGAGTTACTGTTCTTCGGAGGTGACTGACGTCGGCCGAGACGCGGCGAGGCTCTCGGTCTTTGGCAGGCTATGTTGCGTTGTAGTTGTGTTGTAGTGTGTGGATGTTGTGGCTTGCCAGATGTGGAGTTGTGCTACGCTCGTTGTTCGCAGCGAGTGGTAGTTGTCTTGTATTTGATATTCTCTTCTTCTATAAAGCTATAGTATGCAATTTGCGTATTCTTGGAAAAAAACTTTCATGCATGGCTGGCTTTGGCATGGCCTAACATCCACCGTGCATGTGCATGTGGCACCATGCACGGTTCGGTTGAGCTGAGCACCGTCCCGAATAAATGCAGATTATGGCCGCGTTTGTTGTTGACGCTTCATTCCTTGGCGGCCGCGCTCCGAACCAACCAGCTGCCTCGGTTCATTTGCCGGTTCGCCACAAGTATCAGCTTAGGTAGGAGACAATGCGTGCGTGTACTGTATCGTGCGCTCAACTACCGTTGGGTGAATCGACAGAATTGCGTAGCGTGGACGAAACCGAAATGGCGCGCCGCAGGTAGGGTCCGGTGATCCGCGAGACGCGGAAGCTTCCATTGTTAACTGGTGGGCCCACAGGTGCTGGGAAAACTTGTGGGCACAGATATGGGTAGTACAGTCATTATCCTCGATTTGTCCATTTGGTGTGCAGGCAGGCACTGGGTAGGAACCAGTTTACCATTAATGGTTTCCTTATTTGACCGTCATGAATGCACCCATCCATCGACATGCATGCATGCATGCGCCGCACCCAGTTTGAAAGAGGAGAGTGGATATTAACTTTTGAACCGGGTGGGGCAAAAAACGCTGCTTCAACAGACGGTTTATATGTAAAAAAAATTAGACTGCGGCCTTCCGGTGATGTAAAATACAACACCTCACGGTGCAAATTTGCATCACGAGATACAACTGCTTCAAATTCGGCAGCCGTCCGCCAACGCCCAACTGCCCTTCATTTCATTTCACAGTCGCGCCCGTCGGCCCGCCCGAACACCAGTTGGCCGAAAATCGCCGCCGCCACCGCCCAAATCCCCGTCGTTGCCGTCACTGCCCCGAATCCCCGCCGCCGCCCTCGCCCCCGTCGCCTCCCTCGCCGGAAGCCGTCTCGCAGCCGCCCGGGCGCCGCCGAATTGGGAGGCAGCCACAGTGGGATTCGGCGCCTCTGGCGGTCCGGCTGCCCTGTAGGTCGCCGGCCTCCTCCCCGTCGGCCGCGGGCCTCTCCACGGCCCTGTCGTCGGCTGCACGACCGTCGCACCTAGCCCGCACGACCTCCTCCCCGTCGGCCGCCGAACTCCTCTTCGCCGCCCATCGAGCTAGCTCTCATCACCGCCGCCGACCGCAGCCGTCCGCAGCAGCCAATCCAACCGGCGGCCATCTTCTTCCACCGCGCGCACAAGGTGTTCGCGCGGCTGCTGGCCGGTTTTTTACATCTTTGTTTTGGACCATCTGTTGGAGTTGAGCATTTTTCGGAGCTCCAAAACGCACTATTTGGCGTCCATATTTTACATCTCCTGTTTTGGACGCCAAAATTTGGACCATCTATTGGAGATGCTCTAAGGCTACATCCAATGCATTGATGCTTACATGAGGTGCTAAGCACATTAAAAACTTTAGCAACTAAAGCCCTCAATGCATGGGTGTTTAACTTGTTGATGCTAAGCATCCTTCATTTAATAATTTTGCAACTAAAGTTCTTTATGCATTGGTGGGATTCTTTCATTTAAGTCTTTTGCCTAGGTTCTCACACTTAGCATTGTTTCTTCCTGGGTCACCACACTCATCTCTCCCCTCTTAATTATATTGCCACACTAGATTTTTCTGCCTACAAGGCAACCTTAGCACCTGTACAAGATGAAGCACTGGAAGGGGCCTAAAGGTTTCTCAAGAATAAGGGGCGAATAGGATCATTTGCAACACCAAAGTCGCATATTATGCACTGGTATGCAGACTTGAAATAAAAAGTATTGATCTTGTGTAACTTACAGTGATGCGCATCTCCGCAACTAAAGTTACAAATGAATTTTGCTGGGTAAGAACTCAATTACTCAAGGTTGAGTACAAATAGGTCCTCGTGAGTCTTGCGACTATAAGTATATGTCGATTTAGGAATAGACACTTCCTACTATCGAATGAAAGCTACTCCCCATTGTGCATGGCGCCTGCAGAGAGATATACAGCGAGAGGAGAAATAAGTAGCCTCCCCCATGCAGCGGTGCTTAAAGAGCAGGACAGGGTAGTTGGAACCCGGGCATAGCTACCAGAACAATAACCACACAGGGTCCCTACTACCACAAGTAACCAACTCAACCGCCCCGTACGTCCACTTTGCCCGTCGTCCACGGCCATTTCCCTCGTCGTCGCGCCCCATATGCTCGTTGTCCCCACGACGCAAGGCAAAAATAGCGCACGCGCGGCGCGGCGCGGCGTTAGTAACAAACGTGTGCCGTGCGATCGATCGATCCATACGATCGAATTGAACGCACCGCCTTTTCCCCCCCGGCCCTTCCACCCCGTTACGCCACGCGCTCTATATAAGCTCGGCGCGGCGATCACCATCCACCACCAACGAAAGCAACAGCCAGCGATCGAGACAGCAAGAAGCTCACTCAGCTACCCCCAGTCCCGATCACAGGTAGCTAGCCACTCGACGCAATCGGCATGGCCAGCAAGTCGGTGTCCCTGCTGGTCCTCGCGGCGCTGGTGGCCGCGGCGTGCCTCGCCGGGCTGGGCTCGGCGGCGCGCGACATGCCGGCGGAGAAGCCCGCGGAGGACGCGGTGAAGCGGCCGGAGACGTTCCAGGAGGGGACGGTGCTGATCCCGGGGATCGGGCGGTACGAGCTGGGCACCCACTACATCCCGGACATCGGCGGGCTGGACCACAGCATCCCGGCCGCCGCCAGCGGGCAGTTCATCCCCGGCGCCGACGACACCTGGGTGCCCAACCCCGGCTTTGAGATTCCCAACCCCTTCCGCCCCGGCTCCGAGTCTCCCTGATGGGTCGAGCCGGCCGTCCGGCGAGCGCGTCCACGTAACGCCCATCATCCACGTTACACCCCATCCATCTACTTGGTAGAGCTAGCCTGCTACTTATAAATCATTTTCCGCTAGCTTTTTGGTTGCCATAATAAAATAGCTGCTGCTACATGGCCATGCATGCATGTCCGATGCATGCATGTGTCTGCGACTGCGTTCGCGCCGTCGACGTCTCGTGTTTGATTGAAGTGTACGTGTAGTCGTCTATGGGATATGGATGGTTGCGTAGGAAGCACCCATCGCATGTCTCGTTTGGTTTGTTGTTGCCAGTGTAATGTGTTTCAGTTCAGTAAGTTTTTTGAATGATGAAGAATTATGCATGATCGATTAAGCTTGATATCGCCATCGTACTGGTTAATTGCTGCCGAGGGCTCGAACCAAAATCATGGGACGTACGGAACAGACAGAAGAGCTCAGGGAGTACACCAAGATAGCGTAATAATTAAGTGGACGCACGCACCGGAAACGTGGGTGGGTGTGTACACTTGTGCCAATGACAGTTCAGCGATGGAGCCCCTTATTTAGCTCGCTTGGTGATGAGGTAGGAGTAGGACACGATGACGGGGAATCAGATAAGCCAGTTCAAATATGGTGTAGTCGGTGGTAGGTATGGTGAAAGGGGCCATAGTCATTGGTCGCTGCATGGAGTCATCGTCAGAGGCGGGCGTACGTGCACCATGCGTGAGTTTTGATCTGCAGGTGGAGTAAAGTTTATATTTTACGGGAGATGTGGAGGAATGATTTCGAGCAACTCTAACCAATCCCCTAACCTTTAGAGGAGGATAAATGAGGTTTTTCTCCTCTAAACCGGAACTAGCCGAACCTCAGTAAGCAATAGTTGAGTAATTTTTTT
>NC_057799.1:165369404-165373718 GCF_018294505.1 Triticum aestivum | reverse complement strand
GCCACCCATCTCGGACGCCAACCATGGATTTTTTTTCACCCGCAAAAAAACATGGATTTTTTTAAAGATAGTCAGCAATATTTTCATCAAAGCAAACCTAACCATATGGCCGGGTCAGCACGACACGACACGGCTATAAAAGGGTCTGGCACGACACAACCCATGTAACCCTTTTATAAAGGTGTCGTGCCAGCCCGAAGACCTGAGCTTTAGGATCGGCCTAACACGCGAGCTAAAATGAACAACATGGCACGACACGACTACGGGCCGGCCCACATTGCTTTGCGGCCTTGTGGGTGGTTTTGATCTTCTGGGCCGTCTCGACCTTTCAGGCCTTTTGCTTTTAGGTTAAAATGGCCAAAACTGCCTAAAAAGCCGAAAAGCTCTACAAAGGCCAAAACAGCCCCAAGCAGTGCTAAAACTTTTTTTTGAGGGGTACTAAAAGGGCCAACTTGGACCGCGAGTCAGGCCATGCCAGTCCGCGAATAAAAAGGCCGTGAGGCCCGACCCGATCTTTTTATTTACGTGCCAGGCCAAAAATCCATGCCCGGGCCGATCTTAAAAGCACGGCCCATACAGGTCGACGGCACAAACAGGTCCACCAACCCCGGAAACTGAACCCAATCCACTCGCCCCAAAAACGCGAGCGTGAGTGAAACGGCCTCCCCTGCTGCTACGCAACAGGCAGCAACGACTTCCCCTCCCCATCCATCCGAACGCCCGCACGCCCCCAGCGCCTCTCACCATGACTCAGGAAGACACGCAGGCGCCCGTGAACTTCTGGGGCGAGCACCCGGCCACGGAGGCGGAGTACTACGCAGCCCACGGCGCGGAGGGCGAGTCGTCCTACTTCTCCACGCCGGACGACGCGGGCGCGCGCCGCCTCTTCACGCGCTCGTGGCGCCCGGCGGGTGGGGGCGCCGGCGCGCGGCCGAGGGCGCTCGTGTTCATGGTCCACGGCTACGGCAACGACATCAGCTGGACGTTCCAGGCCACGGCCGTCTTCCTGGCCCGCTCCGGCTTCGCCTGCTTCGCCGCCGACCTCCCCGGCCACGGCCGCTCCCACGGCCTGCAGGCCTTCGTCCCCGATCTCGAGGTCGCCGTCGCCGACCTGCTCGCCTTCTTCCGGTCCGTCCGGCGGCGCGAGGAGCACGCCGGGCTGCCGTGCTTCCTGTTCGGGGAGTCAATGGGCGGGGCCATCTGCCTGCTGATCCACCTCCGCACGCCGCCGGGGGAGTGGGCGGGGGCCGTACTGGTGGCGCCCATGTGCAGGATCTCCGACCGGATCCGCCCGCGCTGGCCGGTGCCGGAGATCCTCACCCTCGTGTCGCGGTTCGCGCCGACTCTCCCCATCGTGCCCACGGCCGACCTCATCGAGAAGTCCGTCAAGGTGCCCGCCAAGCGCCTGATCGCCGCGCGCAACCCAATGCGCTACAACGGCCGGCCCAGGCTCGGCACCGTCATGGAGCTGCTGCGCGCCACCGACGAGCTCGGCGCGCGCCTCGGCGAGGTCACCATCCCGTTCCTCGTCGTGCACGGCAGCGCCGACGAGGTGACCGACCCCGCCGTCAGCGGCGCGTTGTACGAGGCCGCGGCCAGCGAGGACAAGACCATCAAGATGTACGACGGGATGCTCCACTCCATGCTCTTCGGCGAGCCGGAGGAGAACATCGAGCGTGTCCGGGGCGACATCCTCGCCTGGCTCAGCGAGAGATGCACGCCGGCAGCAACTTCCTGACAAACATAGAAAAGATCAAAAGAAACAAGAAATGCATTCTATTCGGATTGTGCAATGACCAACACAGACACCGGAATTGTTTTCATGTGCAAATGTGCGACGATTATCTCTCTATATACACATATATGTTTTGTCTCTGTTCAACTTTACATGATCTTGGTATACAAAATGGTTGTCTCCTGATCAATGAAAGAATGCTGCCAGTTTGCTGTGCGTCCGGTTGATTGTATCAGCTCTCTGCCGGAGCCAGCGTTGGATCTGCTGGGGCTGGCGCTGAAGCTGCTGCCGGTAGTACAAGGCGTTCCCTGCCCTGTATCAGCTTGGCCGAGCGAATTTTATCTCCAGCCTTAATCTGTGAAAGGACATCTCTTCCGTCTGTGGCATACCTGTAGATGTTTGTTTCCACACGGAAGTTCTTTCCTTTTAATCCACAGGAGGATATCAATTCTTTTTAGGGACCATAATATCTGATCATTTCTAGTACTATCTATTCATGGGAGTGTAATATTAAGTCGCGACTTACCCAAAAACTGAAAATTGTCCCTCCTCGAAAGATATTCCTCCTAAACCAGACTGCAAACAACAGAGAAATTATCACAAATCAAACTATTTACACAGTTGATGCTTCTACTCCTAGACAGCGCAATAACCCCGAAGCAGATGGTAGAGGAGATTGGGCATTCATAACTATTGCATTACTTGAGTGGCCTTGGTAGTGCCTGTATTTGCATAGATATTTCAAGAATTATATAACTTATTATAATAAGTGTGATGATGGTTTGACTGATGAACCCCCAGGGTTCTTAGTTAGTCAATTAATGAACGATGTAATTCTTATTTGATTTAATAAAGCTAGCCATGATGGCCTTTCCCCCAAAAAAAGAATTATACAATTTTTCATACATGGCACAAAGCAACCCTAGGACAGCAAATATGGTTCACAAAAGGAGAAGAAACTTGGTGCATTCTTGAGTCACATATACTTATCCAGACCTTCCAAAATCATATACTTATCCAACCTAGTCAACAAAATGCAGAACAAATATGTATTTGGGTGATTGCGCCTACTGATTTTTTATGTTAGTGGATAAACATGTAGCCTTACTCACATTTCTCTTATCATACAGATAGAAGAAGAACTGGGTTGGTGACGAGTATTCATCTGAATCCTCACTATGTGACATGGCAACAGAGCCGTATACAGACATTGGAAGGACTGGCAATTCTCCATCCTAAATTATATGAAGCCAAGGAAACAAGTCAAGATATAGAGGACATGATTATTTCACTGTTGAAGTAGTGTGAATGAGTGACCTGAATACTTAGCGGGCTTCTGTATAGTGGTTCAAACTGTCCAGCAGGCATGACCTCCAATGGAAGAGTATACCCTTTCTTCCCGGTCTCACTGTCTACAATAATTGCCTGGCTCACAGATTTCAGTGTTGCACCATCATATGCCCCATCCAAAACCTGAAGCAAAATTTACTCTATTGAGACATCAAAGCAAGTATCCATCCATTCACAAATATAAGATGTTCTAACATTTTTCTGAATCTGATGTATATAGACACGTTTTAGTGTGTTTATTCACTCATTTCAGTCGTATGTAGTCCATATTGAAATATCCAAAACATCTTACATCTGTGAACAGAGGGAGTAGTTGTAAACAAAAAACTGGAACACAACAGCGTAGTGCATATGTCAGACTGAAGCTCTGGCAGATATTCCTTATATAAAGACAATCGTATTTGCTTATTTTGCATTTGTAAATTTCACCACAACTAGGCAGGAAATGATGGGATGGGGTCAGAGTAATGCTACCTTACCAGTTTCGCAATGTTTCCAGCAGTCAGTGGGGCAGAATATCCATCAACTACAACCTGCATGTAGTATACAAACCAACAACTGACACACAAATCTGATTTTCTAGGGGAATTCTGGGGAGGACAATACTAATGCAAGTCATGGCATGACAAAAGATAGTAACTAAGGCTATCTGGACGTGCATTTTTAGAGCTCTTGAGCACGTCGTATTTTAGTTTTGAAATATTAAAGATATCTAATCTGTCATACAGATAATAGAATGAGCTATGTACCCTCAAGTTCTCGTCAGACATTTGCTGATTCTTAGTCTAGATGAAAATTACAAGAATGGGAGTTAAAAAATCTTTATTAGCTGCTTTAAGCGTATTTTTCTCACAGGCTACAAGAAGAAGAACAACAACAAACAACAACAACAACAAAGCCTTTAGTCCCAAACAAGTTGGGGTAGGCTAGAGGTGAAACCCATAAGATCTCGCGACCAACTCGTGGCTCTGGCACATGGATAGCAAGCTTCCATGCACCCCTGTCCATAGCTAGTTCTTTGGTGATACTCCAATCCTTCAGGTCTCTCTTAACGGACTCCTCCCATGTCAAATTCGGTCTACCCCGACCTCTCTTGACATTCTCCGCACGCTTTAGCCGTCCGCTATGCACTGGAGATTCTGGAGGCCTGCACTGAATATGCCCAAACCATCCGAGACGATGTTGGACAAGCTTCTCACAGGCTACAAGAGTGCAATAAAATTGACGAT
>NC_057799.1:165271283-165369063 GCF_018294505.1 Triticum aestivum | reverse complement strand
GTTGAAATCTGTATGTAGTACGAACTAACTACCAAGTCATGACATGAGATTTGTGATTTCTTTCAGAAAAAAGAACTGAAAATTTAGTGTATGCTCCCGAAGTCTACATGGCATTATCCAGGTTATGGTTCCTATTTATCATTGTTAAAAGAGTGTACTTGAGGATGCCTTGCTATCAAGTAGCCACTAAAACATTTCACAAGTGATTGTAGAAACTGACAGCGAAGGGAAAAGGAGACCTCCGCCATTATCTTGGCATACATATTGATAAGGTAGCAAGATGCTGACTCAACTGTTTATGATATCACAATCAGGCAAACAGCTACCTGAATTGTAGCAGCACTTTTGGGTTCACCACCAGCAGTTGGAAAGAATGTTGAGCCATCACCTTTCTCAACTGTGAATTCAACAACTGCTCTTCCTGTTAGCCTATAAATGACAAGTCATTTAAATTAAATTTCGTGCATGTATCTTTTTTACAGATCAGGCGAAAAACCAAACAACTAATATTAGTGTCCCAACGCCCTGAGGATTATAAAATGCAAACCAAGATTATAGTTGCAGAATCCGTTGTTACTAATCTGCACATATTGTATAGCTTATGCATTAATAACTAATCATAAGCGGACAATGTTTTCTTATGGTGCCTCAGTAATTTCAAAGGAAAATTATTTGGGTGATGTTCTGATCGCTCGGTGCCAACCTGGAATTTATCATTTTCAAATATTATAGAAAGTGAGGTGTTTTTTCTCTTGCCATTTCCTGATACTAAAAAAAAAAAAAATCAAACGGGCATGTACCGTATCAACTGTTTCTCATATTTTGTTACTCAAATTCGTGATCCTAGGCTCAAAATTCAATTGGGGCTTACATATTAGGAAGGAGGAGGCAAGTGTTTGTATCTGAGAATTTCTACTCGGAGAATTAAATATAAGCAAGGAAACGGACGCAATAACCAACCAGCGTCCGAATATTGATAAACTTTTAGCTGCCTACAGTGATTCCCTTCTCTAGTGAATATTCAGCGCTACGATAAAAGTAAATGCCTATTTCCCAAGCAGCTCTGGCAGATACGTGTTTAACTTGTTTCTCTCATGCTTAAGTTACCCTAACGAAAAAAGAATTACATGGTTTTCTATGTCCTGAATGATCAAATTCCATATCAGTTTTAATCTTCAGACCTGCAAGTGTTCCACACTCGCGGCAGTTGTTGGATCTAGAATTGCTGGTGATTATGACATGAAGCATGAAAACATGTCTACATACATAAATTGATCACAGAAATGACATGAAATGCATTTGGAGACTAGAGAC
This sequence comes from Triticum aestivum, assembly GCF_018294505.1. NCBI lineage: Eukaryota > Viridiplantae > Streptophyta > Magnoliopsida > Poales > Poaceae > Triticum > Triticum aestivum. The sequence goes on along the minus strand of NC_057799.1, from coordinate 165,367,749 downwards.
GCCAACAGAAAATCACCTTGGGTACTCTAAATACTGTTTAGGTAAGAGAAAGGATAAGCCTGGAGCCTGTAGAAAGAAAATAAAATCCCTTTAAGTAATCAGACCTTCAATTGAGCAGAATTAGTCTGCTCTCAGTTTCTGGAAACCAATGGTTCTAAGTTTACTCGACTAACCTGCAACAGCTCCAATTCAGCAATAGTATCAAGAGAAGAAGCAAGCGCTACGGAGAGTCTATCATTGTCCTTATCCTTAATATATTTCAAGAGAGTTTGTAAACCACCCTGCAGAGATGCTAAAGTAACTCAGCTATCATGTAATCTATTAATACTCCCTCCGTTCTATGTAACTCAGCTATCATGTAATCTAAAAACCACGACACTTATTTTGGAACGGAGGGAGTACAATTCGCTTTTGTTTCACAACCTTAATTTCACCCTCTTCAGATATCATACAACGATCCCGATGCAAAAACAAATGTATTTATCAGTCAAATTTTACAGGTATGTAGATAAAATCTTGGTGTATATGTCAGATTTTTTCTGAATTTTCCGAAACTTCAAAATGTGACTTATTTATTTTCAGTTTTTTGAAATTTGAGGCTCCAATAGAGCAGGGAGCCAAGCCACTTCTCTCTTAACATAGATTACTTACCTTCCCTTCAAGCAAAGTGGTATATAGCTCCGAGCCCTTTTCCTTGAGTTCTGCAGGCATGCTTGCCAACATTGCCTCCTTGTTTTCAGTTGCTATCTGCATTCAGAGCGAGTTCTATATATCGGGATTCTGGATGATGAGCTCAGGTAGTTCAGTAAGAAGGTTTACAACGCATGGTTCTATATATCACCAATCTGAATAGTTCTTCAGGTCAGGTTAGGGGAGTCAATTTACCTGCATGGCCTTCTTGACATCCCCCTCCATGGAGCCATACGGCTTCCTCTGTGGTATCCTCAGCAGGTACGAGATGTCCTCCAACGAGTTCTGAAAAATGCGCGCCCAGAACCTGAGAGACAACGCTCAATCGCAGGACACGCAAAGCACGACGCCGATCCTGAATTTTACCTGTATGGTCTTCATGCTTGGGTTGGCAGGGATGGCCCTTCGCAGCGCGAGCTCCCCCGTCCTGGGCACGTTCGTGTCCGGCGAGTAGAGGACCGCGTTCGCCGGCAGCGCCACGGAAATCTGGGCGATGATAGCAATTGCCGCGACCGCGCTCTTGAGCAGCTCGAGAACTCCCTCCTGAACCAGACCATTCAGGTGGAGATAAGGCCTCCGGAGACCTCGGAAGACGTGGTTCGGAGTAAGAGTTGCAGCTACCTCAGCCGTGCTTGGAGAGGAGGCGTGCTGCGGGCGGCTGCGCGGGGCACGGGCGACGCCGCAGCGAATGCCGTGGTGGAAGCTCGGGCGCTTCGTCCACACGACGAACTTGGTGCCGCCGGCCGCGGCCGTGGGAGCGCGCGGGGGTACGGGGAGGGCTCCGGCGAGCACCACCGTGGCCATTCGCGACGCCATGGTGGTTGGTGCCTTTCTGAAGGGATTTCGGGTTGATACGAAGGAAAGGAATGGAAGGGTGGTGCCGTCGCTGCCGTCGCCGTCGTCGTGGTCGCCGTCTATCCCCAGCCAGTGAGCTGCAATCCGGTTCAGTAGTCCGCGTAGTCCGCGTGGCCTATGCTTGCATTGCATTAGGCCTCAGCCCGGCAACTGATTAGAGATTTGGAGCATTCTATGGGCCCGCGCGCCATTCTATGGGCCGGCCCATGTAAGACCTCCGGTTAGGGTAAGCATCTAGATACTTCTAGCATTTCTCAAAAAAAAAAATCTAGATACTTCTAGCCTTGTCTAAAAAGAAATCTAGATACACGGTCTCCTCGCCTCATGCTGCAATCTTGGCGCTGAGAGGTGGGGGATCTTCGATCTTCAAGACGTTTATGCTCTTCATCAACGTTTAGTGGTCATCATAGTTTTGTGAGAGTAAATTTCTTCTTGTTCTTTTGGCGGTGCCATGAGGTTATAGAGTTTTCTGTCCTTGCGAATCCGATTATTCAAATCTGAAAGATCTGCCGAGTTTATATTGTTGTGTCAACTTCTTTTGTTAGCCTGATTCTTTGTGAAGGTGAAATCATTCTTCGATACCATTGTGAAGATATAGTGAATCGACGGCCTGCACTTCTAGGAGACCATTCCTAACCCAAGTGCGTTCATTGATAAGGCTTCCCATCTTTTTGGATGGGCGACTCAAAGCGCTTTAAAAAACCATTATTGGTAATGTTCGTTTGGGTGAAAGAGTGACAACATCGTTGCTCCAGTCCAATTGCAGCCTCTTTACCGAAGTTTTTGGAGTATTTCTTTGATCAGAGATTGATACCGCGAAGAATGTGTTTTAAAAAGATTTCATTGTAATATTTAGTCATAGGAGTTACCTTGTATTTTCATCAGTGTATCTATAATTGTTATGAGTAGGAATAAAGTTACGAGTGTTTCTAAAAAAAGATACTTTCAGTCAAGTTTTTGGGATATTTTATGTTTTTGTTTGTCAGGTTTTCTTTGTTCTTGTTTTCTTTTTCTCTTTCCTTTTATTTTTTATTTTTCCCTTTTATTTTTTCCCTCTTTTCTTAATTCATGAACTTTCTTTATCATGAACATTTTTTGAATTTGCAAACAAGTATCAAATTCAAAAATATTTTTGAAGTGCATCAACTTTTCTTGAATTCCTTAACTTTTTTAAAATTCATAAACTTTTTCCAGATTAGCAAACTTTTCCAAATTCGTATTTTTTTCAAATTCTTCCCAAAAAATGAGTACTTTTTAAAATTCACAAAGTTTTTCCAAATTCATGACTTTTAAAAAAATAAAGTTTTTTCAAATTCAAGTTTTTTAATTTATGTTTTTTTCCAAATTCATGGTTTTTTAGAAGTCAACTGTTCAACTGGTCAAAGGTGGACCAGGTCAACTAGGCAATGATTGACCACTCCATCGAGCGAAGGGGGGCAAAGATCGAACGGTCAATTGAGCGAAGGGGTGTGATACGTCTCCAACGTATGTATAATTTATGAAGTATTCATGCCATGTTTACAACAATTTTATATGGTTTGGGTGCAATTTTATATGATTTAATTGGAACTAACCCGGGCTGATGCTATTTTCAACAGAACTACTGTGGTGTTGTTTTTTGTGCAGAAATAAAAGTTCTCCAAACGCAGTGAATTTTTTTGATATTTTTTTGGAACAAAAGAGGCACTAGAAGCTTCGTGGGAGGGCCAGAAGGTGAAGGAGGTGGCCACTACCCACCAGGGCACGCCAGGTGGGCCCGGCTCGCCCTAGTGGGTAGTGGGCACCTCGAAGCCCATCTAGACGTGAGACCGACGCCAAAAAATCCTATAAATACAGAAACCCCAGAAATGACCCTAGATCAGAAGTTCCACCAGCGCAAGCCTCTGTAGCCACGAAAAACCAATCTAGACATGTTTCGGCACCATGCCGGAGGGGGAAATCATCACCGGAGGCCATCTTCATCATCCTGGCGGCCACCATGATAAGGAGGGAGTAGTCCACCCTCGGGGCTGAGGGTTTGTACTAGTAGCTATGTGTTTGATCTCTCTCTCTCTCTCGTGTTCTTGATTTGGCACGATCTTGATGTATCGCGAGCTTTGTTAATATAGTTGGATCATATGGTGTTTTCCCCTCTCTGTCTTGTTGTGATGAATTGAGTTCTACCTTTGAGATTTCACTTTTATCGGATTGAATACTTTCTTGGATTTGAGAGCACTTGATGTATGTCTTGGGATTCAACTCGCGAATTCCCGAGGTGACATTGGGCTAATCTATGCATAGGGGTTTGATACGTCCATTTTGCATCATGCTTTTATATCGATATTTATCGCATTATGGGCTGTTATTACACGTTATGTCACAATACTTATGCCTATTCTATCTTATTTTACAAGGTTTACATGAAGAGGGAGAATGCCGGCAGCTGGAATTTTGGGCTGGAAAAGGAGCAAATATTAGAGACCTATTCTGCACAACTCCAAAAGTCCTGAAACTCCACGGAAGTTATTTTTGGAATTAATAAAAAATACTGAGCGAAGAAAGTACCGGAGGGGGGCCACCCACCATCCACGAGGGTGGGGGGCGCGCCCTACCACCCTGGGCGCGCCCCCTGCCTCGTGGGCCCCCTGGCAGACCTCCGGTGCCCATCTTCTGCTATATGAAGTCTTTTACCCTGGAAAAAAAATCATAAGCAAGCTTTCGGGAAGAAACTCCGCCGCCACGAGGCGGAACCTTGGCGGAACCAATCTAGGGCTCCGGCAGAGCTGTTCTGCCGGGGAAACATCCCTCCGGGAGGGGGAAATCATCGCCATCGTCATCACCAACGATCCTCTCATCAGGAGGGGGTCAATCTCCATCAACATCTTCACCAGCACCATCTCCTCTCAAGCCCTAGTTCATCTCTTGTATCCAATCTTTGTCCCAAAGCCTCAGATTGGTACCTGTGGGTTGCTAGTAGTGTTGATTACTCCTTGTAGTTGATGCTAGTTGGTTTATTTGGTGGAAGATCATATGTTCATATCCTTTATGCATATTAATACCCCTATGATTATGAACATGAATATGATTTGTGAGTAGTTACGTTTGTTCCTGAGGACATGGGAGAAGTCTTGCTATAAGTAGTCATGTGAATTTGGTATTCGTTCGATATTTTGATGAGATGTATGTTGTCTTTCCTCTAGTGGTGTTATGTGAACGTCGACTACATGACACTTCACCATTGTTTGGGCCTAGAGGAAGGCATTGGGAAGTAATAAGTAGATGATGGGTTGCTAGAGTGACAGAAGCTTAAACCCTAGTTTATGAGTTGCTTCGTAAGGGGCTGATTTGGATCCATATGTTTCATGCTATGGTTAGGTTTACCTTAATACTTCTTTTGTAGTTGTGGATGCTTGCAATAGGGGTTAATCATAAGTGGGATGCTTGTCCAAGAAAGGGCAGCACCCAAGCACCGGTCCACCCACATACCAAATTATCAAAGTAACGAACGCGAATCATATGAGCGTGATGAAAACTAGCTTGACGATAATTCCCATGTGTCCTCGGGAGCGTTTTCCTTCATATAAGAGTTTGTCCAGGCTTGTCCTTTGCTACAAAAAGGATTGGGCCATCTTGCTGCACCTTATTTACTTTTATTACTTGTCACCCGTTACAAATTACCTTATCACAAAACTATCTATTACCGATAATTTCAGTGCTTGCAGAGAATACCTTGCTGAAAACCGCTTGTCATTTCCTTCTGCTCCTCGTTGGGTTCGACACTCTTACTTATCGAAAGGACTACGATAGATCCCCTATACTTGTGGGTCATCAAGACTCTTTTCTTGCGCCGTTGCCGGGGAGTGAAGCGCCTTTGGTAGGTGGAATTTGGTAAGGAAAAATTTATATAGTGTGCTGAAATTTACTGTCACTTGTTACTATGGAAAGTAATCCTCTGAGGGGCTTGTTCGGGGTATCTTCACCCCGACCAGTAGAGCAAAGAGTTGCTCCTCAACCTACTGAACCTACTGAAAATGTTTACTTTGAAATTCCTTCGAGTATGATAGAGAAACTGCTAGCTAATCCTTTCACAGGTGATGGAACATTACATCCCGATTTGCACCTAAATCTTTGTGGATGAAGTTTGTGGATTATTTAAGCTTGCAGGTATGCCCGAGGATGTTATCAAGAAGAAGGTCTTTCCTTTATCTTTGAAGGGAGAGGCATTGACATGGCTTAGGCTATGTGATGATATGGGATCATGGAACTACAACCGATTGAAATTGGACTTTCATCAGAAGTTTTATCCTATGCATCTTGTTCATCGTGATCGTAATTATATATATAATTTTTGGCCTCGCGAAGGAGAAAGAATCGCTCAAGCTTGGGGGAGGCTTAAGTCAATGTTATATTCATGCCCCAATCATGAGCTCTTAAGAGAAATGATTATTCAAAAAATTTATGCTCGGCTTTCTCTCAATAATCGCTCCATGCTCGATACTTCTTGTACTGGCTCTTTTATGATGAAGACTATTGAATTCAAATGGGATTTATTGGAAAGAATTAAACGCAACTCTGAATATTGGGATCTCGACGAAGGTAAGGAGTCAGGTATAACACCTAAGTTTGATTGTGTTAAATCTTTTATGGATACCATGTTTTCCGTGAATTTAGCACTAAATATGGACTTGACTCTGAGATAGTAGCTTCTTTCTGTGAATCATTTGCTACTCATGTTGATCTCCCTAAGGAGAAGTGGTTTAAATATAATCCTCCCACTGAAGTAAAAGTAGTTGCACCTATTAAAGTTGAAGAAAAGACTATCACTTATAATAATCATGTCATTCCTACTGCTTATATTGAGAAACCACCTTTCCCTGTTAGAATAAAGGATCATGCTAAAGCTTCAACTGTGGTCAACAAAAGTAATATTAAGACACCCAAAACCCCTGAGCAAATTAAAGTTGAACCTGGTATTGCTATGGTTAAAGATCTCTTGGCTGATAATATTGATGGGCATGTTATTTACTTCTGTAATGAAGCCGCTAGGAATGCTAGACCTGATACTAAAAATAAACATAGACCTGTTGTAGGCATGCCTGTTATTTCTGTTAAGATGGGAGATCATTGTTATCATGGCTTATGTGATATGGGTGCTAGTGCAAGTGCAATACCTCATTCCTTATACAAAGAAATTATGCATGATATTGCACCTGCTGAGATAGAAGAAATTGATGTTACAATTAAGCTTGCCAATATAGACACTATTTCACCAGTTGGGATTGTTAGAGATGTTGAAGTCTTGTGTGGGAAAGTTAAATATCCTGCTTGTTCTTGGTTCCCCACAAGATGAATTTTGTCCCATTATATTTGGTAGACCCTTCTTGAGTACTGTTAATGCTAGGATAGACCGCGAAAAGGATGTTGTTACTATTGGTTTGGGTGATATGTCTCATGAGTTTAATTTTGCTAAATTTCATAGACAACCCCAGAGCGCACAAGATGCCTGAGCCGAAGCCCAGAGCGCCCTCCAGGAAATCCAGGCGGCCAAGAAGATCGCGGCGGGTAAGGCTTTCATTATGCAAAGCAAGTCTGCGAAGGAAATGTTCCTTTTACTTACACGAATTTGGAGCTCTCCAGGGGCGTTTACGGATTTGCCGCGCAGCGTATCAGATGCCGCCGAGTTCTATCAAGCCGAAGAAGGGAGTTCTACGGAGAAGCTGTTCTGGTCTCAATACCTTGGACCAGAACATTCGGTGCCCTTCATTGACCAGCTGAAACAACTGTTTGAGCTGCACAAGGCATCCGAGCTAGCCATGAAGGACCTAATAGTCTGGCTATGGCCTGCCGAGCCCATGCCCAGCAGCTACTTCGGACTTGTGAAGCGTCTTGTGAGTGCCTGCCCACGGCTTGAAGTCATGAAGCGGTCGGTCTGTATTGAAGGTGCACGGATGGCCTTTGCCCGCGCCAAGATGCACTGGGCGAAGATGGATGCCAAGAAGCTGATGACCGAGGGGCCGCCTGAGGGCAAGGACCACCGCCGACCCGAGCTATATTTTGATAGTGTCCTGGAGGGATCCCGCCTTGTGGTGGAGCAATGTGCGAAGGATGTTATATTCCCCTGAAAACATTCATGTTATCCTGTCCTCTAATACAAAACTAGGTCGTTATGTAATATAATGCTTGTGACTTATAAAATTTTACCTCCTGTGCGGCCGTTTATGAAATCTGAGGGTTGGCCAGTCGTTGGCTTCTGCCCCCAAGTAGATAGTACGGGGGTGTTCGGGATAAATCTAAACACTCTTTACTCCACATTCTGGTCCTTAAAGGAGGTGTTTAGCGCAACGAACAAGGCAATCAGACTATACGGCTTTTATCACCCTCACTTAGCCATAGGAGTTTGACAATGAGAATTTTGGCGAAGCCCCTGGTATTCAGAAGGCCGAACAAGGGGTGCTATACACACCTGATCGGATAAAAACCGATTCCTCGCATAAAGCGGAAAAAATCTCTAAGGATTTGAAACCTCTCGAACAGCTGACCGGCTCTCGCCGCATCATGACAGTCAGTTTTCGGCTTTCTCTACTGAGGTGCTCGTCCGGAAGAACCGGGACACAATCGCAGTAGTTCTCCCTTTACTACCCTAGCCGATATAGCGGAACGTAAGATAGTAAGCACAGGAGCCGGGCAACCCAACTATTGACCAAAGACACGATTCGGAGCCGATGCATATAATGTTATAAGTTCAGGGTGCCGAACCGTGCTATATAAGTGTTCGGACTTTACTGCCGTATTGTGGGGTGTGGTGAAGCCCCTGGTGAAGTAATACGTACCAGAGTGTACGGGTGCGATGAGTAATAAATATAATAGGCAAGGAAAAAATCAAGTAGTAAGCTGACGTTGCCAATTATGTTCCATTGTAATTTGATTAATACGCCGAGGCGTACTTGTGCAAGTAATGCGATAAGTAAGGCTATTTAACATGCCATGACAAAGAGCGAGCTGTGTGCGGGTATGTAAAACAGGTATAGCAATCGTTAGCAGAGACCACCTGGGGATTCCCTTGTTACGTCAAAGCTCCTTGCCTCCTTGGTGTATCCGTACCGTGACCGGTCCGATGATCAGGTTATGAGAAAAAGCCTCGAGAAGAGAAAAACCCAAAATGAAAAAGAAAAAGTGAAGGTGTGCGGATCCAAGGCCAGTCGAGCCGCACTATGGATCGCAAGCTAGCTATGCCTCCATCGATGCCCATGGGATTTTGAGTGCGTAGTTATGTACGCGCGGTATGAATGCTGCCATTTGATCGGGATTGGGACGGAGGCCAAATTGCTAGTTAAGCTCTTGACGAGACGGGCTGTCTTGTTGCAGAATAGTCCGGACTCCCTTAATGGTGTCCAGGGGCTCGGCCGCCGAATTAAGGTTCTGCCGGAAAAGGCCGCGCTGTACTTCTGCTGCTAAGGCCGTGGTATGCTCCTCTGTACAGAGGGAGCGTTCCGTATTTCCACTGACTGTTATGACGCCACGTGGTCCGGGTATCTTGAGCTTGAGATAAGCGTAGTGAGGTACCACATTGAATCGAGCAAATGTGGTTCGTCCAAGCAGTGCGTGATAGCCACTACAAAAGGGGACGATGTCGAAGATTAACTCCTCGCTTCGGAAGTTTTCCGGAGATCCGAAGACAACCTCTAATGTGATTGAGCCCGTACAGCGGGCCTCTACACCTGGTATGACTCCTTTGAAGGTAGTCTTTGTGGGTTTGATCCGTGATGGGTTGATGCCCATTTTGCACACTGTATCCTGATAGAGCAGATTGAGGCTGCTACCCCCATCCATAAGGACGCGCGTCAGGTGAAATCCATCAATGATTGGGTCGAGTACGAGCGCGGCCGAACCGCCATGATGGATACTGGTCAGGTGATCCCGGCGATCAAAAGTGATCGGGAATGACGACCATGGATTGAATTTTGGGGTGACTGGCTCTACCGTGTAGACGTCCCTGAGTGCGCGCTTGCGCTCCCTCTTGGGGATGTGTGTAGCATATATCATGTTCACCGTTTTGACCTGAGGGGGAAACTTATTCTGTCCCCCTGAGTTCGGTTGCCGGGGCTCCTCATCATCATCCTCGCTTTGCGATACCTTTCCCTTGTTTTTGGCATTTAATTTGCCGGCCTGCTGAAAAACCCAACAATCTCTGTTGGTATGATTGGCTGGTTTGTCCGGGGTGCCATGTATCTGGCACGGACGATCGAGTATGCGGTCCAAGCTGGATGGTCCCTGATTGTTTTGCTTGTACGGTTTCTTCTGTTGGCCGGACTTGGAGCCACTGAATCCGGCGTTGACTGTAGTGTCATCGGTATTATCACCATTGCTTCGGCGCTTGTGTCTGTTGCGTCGGAGCTTGCCGTTGCTGTTTTTGACCTCGGATGGTCCTGCCTTGCTGGCTGTATTTTTACTACGAGCCAACCAGCTGTGCTCACCCGCGCAAAAGCGGGTCATGAGTGCCGTGAGGGCTGCCATGGATTTTGGCTTTTGTTGGCCGAGGTGGCGGGCGAGCCATTCGTCGCGGATGCTGTGTTTAAAGGCCACTAGGGCTTCGGCATCCGGACAGTCGACAATTTGGTTCTTTTTAGTCAGGAACCTAGTCTAGAACTTCCTGGCTGACTCCCTAGGCTGTTGAACTATGTGGCTTAGGTCATCGGCGTCTGGTGGCCAGACATATGTACCTTGGAAGTTGTTGAGGAAGGCCTCTTCCAAGTCCTCCCAGCTGCCAATAGAATTTTCAGGCAGGCTGTTTAACCAGTGCCGAGCTGGTCCTTTAAGCTTTAGTGGGAGGTATTTGATAGCGTGGAGGTCATCTCCACGGGCCATGTGGATGTGGAGGATAAAGTCCTCGATCCATACCGCGGGATCAGTTGTCCCGTCGTATGATTCAATATTCACGGGTTTGAACCCTTCGGGGAATTCGTGATCCATTACTTCGTCGGTGAAGCAGAGAGGGTGTGCGGCGCCTCTATATCTTGCCGCATCGCGACGTAGCTCCGATGGTGTCCGTCTGCGGTTATCGGCCCGGGCGTGGCTAGGTTGGTCACGCCCGAATAAGTAGCCATCATCGCGTGTTGAGGGACGTCCTCGCGATCTGTAGATCGATCTGGTATATCCTGCTCTACTATCCAGGTCCTGCCGGAGGTCGTATGTATGACCCCGGGCTGTTTTGTCTCTGTTTCTGCGTGGCGGTGGGGCAGGCTGCTGTTCGGCTTGAGTTGTCGCTCTATCCCGACCATGTGGTGGTCGGTTCGCTGCATTGTCCCGACCACGTAGTGGTCGATCGGCCGCATTACGCGAGGGAGGTATGGGCTCCGGCGCCTCTTCGTCGAACTGAGGTAGCAACCTTCACTTCGGGTAACTCTTGGCTGGGCGTCTGATGCCGTATTCTTGGCTGCCAGCGCATCAGTCCACCTGTCGGCGAGCAGGTCTTGGTCAGCTTGAAGCTGCTGCTGCTTCTTTTTCAGGCTCCTTGCGGTGGCTATTAGCTGGCACTTGAAGCGCTCCTGCTCGAGAGGTTCCTCAGGCATGATGAAATCTTCGTGGCCGAGGCTTTCCTCGTCCTCAGAGAGCGAACGATAACTACCGTCCTCCGAGTCGTTGGGCCTGGCCTGTTCGTCGGGACTAGCTTGCCCGTTTTCTTGCTCCTCCTGTTCGCGTGTTACCTCAGCAAGGTCTTCATTTTTTTCGGCATCATCCGGAGTATTATTTTCTCCGGTGCCAGCATTGTTGTCTTTTGAACGATGTGACTTGGAGCGGCGCCGAGCACGCCGGCGTTTTTGCTGTGTCTCAGGAGGTTTATTCTCAACTGAATTTTCTTTGTCGTTGTCGTTGGTTGTTTTAGGTGTATCCACCATGTACGCATCATACGAAGAGTGGCCGTCCAGCGTCGAGTAAATGGCGGATTTTGGTCCTGCTCCTCGTCAGCATCGTCATCCATACCGTCGATGTCTTCGGAGCCGTAATCAAGCGTGTCGGTTAAATCCTCGACCGTGGCTATGAAGTGGGTGGCGGGTGGGAAGCAAGATTCTCCATCGTCAGCCCCTAGTTCGAACCGGACATAGTTCGACTGTGAGTCCTCCGCCAAGGACAGGTTCTTTAATGAGTTTAGTACATTGCCCAAGGGCGAGTGCTCGAGATGTCTGCGGCGCTGAACTCGAAGATCGATAGGCGATCAGGTTCGTCATTCACGGACTCACATGGTAAAGAACTTATGTCCAGAGACGAGTCCGGAGTTCTGGTGACACAAATATTGTGTCAGGTTAAGTCCATGTGCGGCTCCAACGCCGGGGAATCTGTGGCCTCCGTGATGGGGTTGAGCCGCCAATCCTTGGATGGCGCCGTATGCTCCGGATCTAAGGCCAGAGTAGTTACAGGAGCTATCTCCTGAACGTGGTCCGATGACAGATTTAGGTCATGTTCATTGAGGTGACCAGGAGCGGTCGCCGCGGTCTCGAATTTGGCGAAGATCAAATCTCCGCGGATGTCCGCGACGTAGTTCAAGCTCCCAAATCTGACCTGATGGCCAGGGGTGTAGCTATCGATCTGCTCCAGATGGCCAAATGAGTTGGCCCGCAGCGCGAAGCCGCCGAACACGAAGATCTGTCCGGGGAGGAAGATTTCTCCTTGGACAGCGTCATTGTTGACGATTTAAGGGGCCATCGAAAAACCTTTTTGGGGACGGCACAGTGGAACTCTCAATGAAAGCACCAATGTCGGTGTCAAAACCGGCGGATCTCGGGTAGGGGGTCTCGAACTGTGCGTCTAAGGTCGATGGTAACAGGAGACAGGGGACACGATGTTTACCCAGGTTCGGGCCCTCTCTATGGAGGTAATACCCTACTTCCTGCTTGATTGAACTTGATGAATATGAGTATTACAAGAGTTGATCTACCAGGAGATCGTAATGGCTAAACCCTAGAAGTCTAGCCTGTATGACTATGGTAATGAGTATCTCTCCTCTCCAGACTAAGTCCTCCGGTTTATATAGACACCGGGAGGATCTAGGGTTACACAAGGTCGGTTATAAAGAAGGGAATCTACATATTTGGTCGCCAAGCTTGCCTTCCATGCCAAGGAGAGTCCCGTTCGGATACGGGTGCAGTCCTTGGTCTTCGCATCTTCACAGCCCATCAGTCCGGCCCATGTCTAACAGGTCGGACGCCCGAGGACCCCTTAGTCCAGGACTCCCTCAGCAACCCCTGGGTATTTGATACCGGTTCAGTTGCTAAGATTAGTAACTTGAAATGGGAGTTGCAGGATGAACAGAGACTAGTTAAAAGCGAGGTGACGATGTGTGTTGGAAATGATTCCAAGGTTGATAAGATCACCAGCGCACACTCCCTATACCTTTGGGATTGGTGTTGGACGTAAATAAATGTTACTCGGTGTTTGCGTTGAGCATGAATATGATTGGATCATGTTTATTCCGATACAGTTATTCATTTAAGTCAGAGAATAATTGTTGTTCTGTTTACATGAATAAAAACCTCCTATGGTCATACATCCAATGTAAATGGTTTATTGAATCTCGATCATAGTGATACACATATTCATAATATTAATGCCAAAGGATGCAAAGTTGATAATGATAGTGCAACATATTTGTGGCACTGCCGTTTAGGTCATATTGGTGTAAAGCGCATGAAGAAACTCCATGCGGATAGACTTTTGGAATCACTTGATTATGAATCATTTGATGCTTGTGAACCATGCCTCATGGGCAAGATGACTAAAACTCCGTTCTCCGAAACAATGGAGCGCGCCGTTGACTTTTTGGAAATAATACATACCGATGTATGCGATCCGATGAGTGTTGAGGCTCGCGGCGGGTATCGTTATTTCCTAACCTTCACGGATGATTTGAGCAGATATGGGTATATCTACTTAATGAAACACAAATCTGAAACATTTGAAAAGTTTAGAGAATTTCAGAGTGAAGTGGAGAATCATCATAACAAGAAAATAAAGTTTCTACGATCTGATCATGGAGGCGAATATTTGAGTTACGAGTTTGTCCTTCATTTAAAACAATGTGGAATAGTTACAACTCATGCCACGTGGAACACCACAGCGTAATGGTGTGTCCGAACGTCGTAACCATACTTTATTAGATATGGTGCGATCTATGATGTCTCTTACCGATTTACCACTATTGTTTTGGGGTTATGCATTAGAGACAATTGCATTCACTTTAAATAGGGCACCGTCTAAATCCATTGAGACGACACCGTATGAACTGTGGTTTGGCCAGAAACCTAACCTATCGTTTCTTAAAGTTTGGGGTTGCTATGCTTACGTGAAAAAGCTTCAGCCTGATAAGCTCGAACTGCGTCTTCATAGGATACCCAAAAGAAAGTGTTGGGTACACCTTCTATCACATATCCGAAGGCAATATTTTTGTTGCTAAGAATGGATGCTTTCTAGAGATGGAGTTTCTCTCGAAAGAAGTGAGTGGGAGGAAAGTAGAAATTGATGTGGTAATTGTACTTTCTCTCAAATTGGAAAGTAGCTCATCATAGAAAACTATTCCTGTGATGCCTACACCAACAAGAGGGGAAGCTAATGATAATGATCATGAAACTTCATATCAAGTTACTACCGAACCTCATAGGTCAACCAGAGCACGTTCCGCACCAGAGTGGTATGGTAATCATGCTCTGAAAGTCATGTTACTAGACCGGGATGAACCTATGAACTATGATGAAGCGATGATGAGCGCAGATTCCGCAAAATGGCTTAAGGCCATGACATCTGAGATAGGATCCATGTATGAGAACAAAGTATGGACTTTGGTTGATTTGCCCAATTATCGGCAAGCCATAGAAAAATAAATGGATCTTCAAGAGGAAGACACATGCTGATAGTAGTGTTACTATCTACAAAGCTCGACTTATCGAATGTTTTTGACAAGTTCAAGGTGTTGACTACGATGAGATTTTCTCACTCGTAGCGATGCTTATGTCTGTCCGAATCATGTTAGCAATTGCCACATTTTATGAAATCTGGCAAATGGATGTCAAAACTGCATTCCTTAATGGATTTCTTAAAGAGTTGTATATGATGCAACCAAAAGGTTTTGTCGATCCTAAAGGTGCTAACAAAGTGTGCAAACTCCAGCGATCCATCTATGGACTGGTGCAAGCATCTCGGAGTTGGAATATATGCTTTGATAAGGTGATCAAAGCATATGGTTTTATACAGACTTGTGGTGAAGCCTGTATTTACAAGAAAGTGAGTGGGAGCACTACAACTTTTCTGATAAGTATATGTGAATGCCATATTGTTGATTGGAAATGGTGTAGAATTTTCTGGAAAGCATAAAGGATTGTTTGAAAGGAGTTTTCCAAAGAAAGACCTCGGTGAAGCTGCTTACATATTGGGCATCAAGATCTTTAGAGATAGATCAAGACGCTTGATAAGACTTTTGATGAGTACATACCTTGATAAGCTTTTGAAGGAGTTCAAAATGGATCAGTCAAAGAAGGAGTTCTTGCCTGAGTTGTAAGGTATGAAGTTGAGTAAGACTCAAAACCCGACCACAGCAGAAGATAGAGAGAGAATGAAAGTCATTCCCTATGCCTCAGCCATAGGTTCTATAAAGTATGCCATGCTGTATACCAGACCTATTGTGTACCTTGCCATGAGTTTGGCAAAGGGGTACAATAGTGATCTAGGAGTAGATCACTGGACAATGGTCAAAATTATCCTTAGAAGACTAAGGAAATATTTCTCGGTTATGGAGGTGATAAAGAGTTCGTCGTAAAGAGTTACGTCGATGCAAGCTTTGACACCGATCTGGATGACTCTGAGTCTCCATCTGGATACATATTGAAAGTGGGAGCAATAAGCTAGAGTAGCTCCATACAGAGCATTGTAGACATAGAAATTTGCAAAATACATACGGATCTGAATGTGCAAGACCCGTTGACTAAAACTTCTCTCACAAGCAAAACATGATCACACCTTAGTACTCTTTGGGTGTTAATCACATAGCGATGTGAACTAGATTATGGAATCTAGTAAACCCTTTGATTGTTGATCACATGGCGATGTCAACTATGGGTGTTAATCACACAAAGATGTGAATTATTGGTGTTAAATCACATGGCGATGTGAACTAGATTATTGACTCTAGTGCAAGTGGGAGACTGAAGGAAATATGCCCTAGAGGCAATAATAAAGTTGTTATTTTATATTTCCTTATATCATGATAAATGTTTATTATTCATGCTAGAATTGTATTACCGGAAACTTGATACATGTGTGGATACATAGACAAAACACCGTGTCCCTAGTAAGCCTCTACTAGACTAGCTCGTTTATCAAAGATGGTTAAGTTTCCTAACCATCGACATGTGTTGTCATTTGATAATGGGATCACATCATTAGGAGAATGATGTGATGGACAAGACCCATCCGTTAGCTTAGCATGTTGATCGTTCAGTTTTATTGCTATAGCTTTCTTCATGTCATATACATATTCCTTTGACTATGAGATTATGCAACTCCCGGATACCGGAGGAATACCTTGTGTGCTATCAAACGTCACAACGTAACTGGGTGATTGTAAAGACGCTCTAAGATATCTCACAAGGTGTTTGTTGGGTTGTCATAGATTGAGATTAGGATTTGTCACTCCGAGTATCGGAGAGGTATCTTTGGGCCCTCTCGGTAATGCACATCATAATAAGCCTTGCAAGCAATGTGACTAATGAGTTAGTTGCGGGATGATGCATTACAGAACGAGTAAATAGAATTGCCGGTAACGAGATTTAACTAGGTATGAAGATACCGACGATCGGATCTCGGGGAAGTAACATACCGATGACAAAGGGAATAACATATGTTGTAATTACGGTACGACCGATAAAGATCTTCGTAGAATATGTGGGAACCAATATGAGCATCCAGGTTCCACTATTGGTTATTGACCGAAGAGGTGTGTCGGTCATGTCTACATAGTTCTCGAACCCGTAGGGTCCGCACGCTTAACGTTCGATGACGATTTTGTATTATATGAGTTATGTGATTTGGTGACCGAATGTTGTTCGGAGTCCCGGATGAGATCACGGACATGACGAGGAGTCTCGAAATGGTCGAGAGGTAAATATTCATATATAGGACGATAGTATTCGGACACCGGAAGTGTTCTGGGGGTACCGGGTACGTATCGGGTCATCGGAAGGGGTTCCGGGCACCCCCCCGGCAAAGATACGGGCCTTATTGGGCCAAGAGCGGGACATACCAGCCCCTAGTGGGCTGGTGCGCCCCCATATAGGCCGAATAGGAGGAGAAGGAAGGAGGGGAAGGGAGAAAGGAAAGGGGAGGATTCGGCCTCCCCCTTCCCTTCTCTCCCCCTCTCTTTCCTTCCCCCTCCGACACTTATGGAAGGGGGGAAGGCCGACTTGTGGCAGGCGCCCAAGTAGGATTACTCTCCTACTTGGGGTGCCCCTTGCTGCTCCCCTCCCTCTCCCACCTATATATATATATATATATATATATATATATATATATATATATATATATATATATATATATATATATGGGGGGTCACTGCTAGAACACACAACATTGATTCCTAACCGTGTGCGGCGCCCACCTCCACAGTTTACGCCTCCGGTCATATTCACGTAGTGCTTAGGCAAAGCCCTGTACGGATCACTTCACCATCACCATCACCACACCGTCGTGCTGATGGAACTCTCCCTCGACACTTTGCTGGATCAAGAGTTGGGTGGACGTCATCGAGCTGAACGTGTGCAGAACTCGGAGGTGCCGTACGTTCGGTGCTTGATCGGTCGGAACGAGAAGAAGTTCGACTACATCAACCGCATTGTCAAACGCTTACATTTTCGGTCTATGAGGGTACGTGGACACACTCTCCCCCTCTCGTTGCTATGCATCTCCTAGATAGATCTTGCATGAGCGTAGGGAATTTTTTAAAATTGCATGCTACGTTTACCAACACTTTGGGCCGTCCATGACGGAAAAAATCATGGTAGAAGCGAGGGCGAGGAAAATATCAGGGAGTTCCCGGTTACGTGGGTGGTCGGGGCCGAGCGATGCACTGTGGTTTGCACGTTTCTCTCATGTACGCGCGTGTGTGCGAGGCGTTGGGCTCTAACTAAACCCGAGCGATCGCACTGCTATCCACATTACTGAACCCGAGCGGTCGATCCCTTGGCTGTTAACTGAACCCGAGCGATTCATTCACTGCTGACTGAACCCAAGCGATTCCTTCACTGCTGCTGCTAACAAAACTGAGCGATCAATCACTGCTGCTGCTTACTGAAGTCAATTGAGCCCCCATGCGAGACGTAGCCAGCCGGTGCTGGTTGCCTCTCGATGAACAGTGACTATTGCTACCGTGCACACGGTAGTTAGAACGAGTCGAGACGTGGTGAGTCAAGCCGGTTGGTTGGCTGTGAATGAACAGTTCCCGGTGGGGGTTGGATGAACAGGACCCCATGGTCGTAGGCTGTTGCCACTCGATGAACACGACCCCGAGGAGGCCGCCGCACCCCAGCCGGTTGGGGGTGGATGAACATGACCCCGTGGAGGCTCTATGAACAGTAGCCGGTTGAGGCTGGATGAACAGTAGCCCGTAGATGAACAGTCGCTGCTGGAGGCTGGAGGAGGTCGACGGTGGATAAACAGTAGCCCGCGGAGGCTGGAGCGAGGTAGTAGACGGTGGATGAATGGGACCCCGTTTCGACCGTAGGCGCTCCAACAGAAGTCCGTTTCCTCCATTTTCTGGTACGCCACACCCCTCCCGATCAACAGGACCCCGTTTCGACCGTAGGCACTCAAACAGAAGTCCGTTTCCTCTGTTTTGTGGTACGTCAGACCCTTCCTGATGAACAGGACCCCATTTCAATCGTACGCGGTCGAACAGAAGGCCCGTTTCCTCCGTTCTGCGGTACGCTAGACCTTGTTTCGGCTGTTCCGTCCAAGCCGATTGGCTCCCGATGAACACGACGTATTCCGTTGCCTCGCGATGAACTAGACGCATTCCTTTGCCCCCCGATGAACATGACGCAGTTTCTCTGTTCCGACCCAGCCGGTTGGCCCGATGAACAAGATGCCATTGCTGCCGTCTGTTGCCTCTCCATGTACACGAGCCCTGGCCGTACATATGCGTGAGTACGCGTTTGAGACCCCGCCCGTATGTACGTACGTGGACGTATTTTTTGGCATCTGGATGTATGTACATGTACACGGTTTTGACTGGACTGCCTGAACTACTACCGCTCCTTACTCGGCCACGGTTCATCGTGGCAGACAGACCGATCGACCGGTATGTACATAGAAAACGCTACGTACGCTTCGACCGGGTGGGTCCCAGCTGTCAGGGAGGACAAGGAGGCACTTCCTTGCATGCGAATATATAGCTGGCGGGTCCCAACGGTCAGGGGCGGAATCATATATTTTTTCCCATAATAAGGAGGCACTTCCTTATGTGCAAAGATGTTGTTGGTGGGTCCCAGTTGTTAGGGGCAGGCATAAGGAGGCACTTCCTTCCTTGCGAAGATATACATGGTGGGTTACAGCTTTCAGGGGAGGAATAATTTTATTTTCGCGTAATAAGGAGGCAGTTGCATGCGTGCATCCATGGACCTGGTGCGTCCCTACTGTCAGCCTCTCCACATACAATCCTCTTCTGATGACTCACGTTTGTTGACCATGTTGACCACACCGCACCGAGCGCACCAAGGCGATGGACGGCAGGAGGCTCCGGACGACAATGAGCCGGTGATGGGAAGATGCGGCAGTGAAGTCACAGACGGAGAGTGTCGGATTCGGGGTTCCGCAGACCCTTGAGAGGTTCGAACTCTGGGGTGCGTGTGAAGAACTCGTCTTCCCCAGTCCGCCTGCTCAATGATTCCACGGCCTAGCTCGACGAACCTAAGGGACAAGAGACACAACCATTTACCCTGGTTCGGGCCACCTTGCAGTGTAATACCCTACTCCAGCTTTGTGGTGGATTACCTCGAGGGGCTGAGGATGAACTAGTACATTGGTTGAACGACCTCAGGAGGTGAGGTGTTCTTGAGCTCGATGAGCTGGTGAGCTGGTCAGGCTCGAATGGATCTGTCCCCTATGGTGGTGGCTAAGTCCTATTTATAGTGGCCTTGGTCCTCTTCCCAAATGTAGGCGGGAAGGGATCCCACAACGGCCAAATTCGAAGGGAGACAACTAGTACAAGTTATCCTGACAAAAGTAGTCTTCGCCTGCTAAAGCCTCTGGTGGTGACGCTGCGGTGGGCTCCGCGGTGACCTCCGTCCTGTCGTCCTGGCGGTCTTGGTCTTGTTGCACCGATATGGAAACCTTTGCTTGATTCCTCGGGACCCCGCGCCTGCGCTTGCCTCCTTAGCACCAAAGAGGAAACTGGTACACTGCGCCCGCTGGCGCCCGCCTGGCCTTGGTCGTCATATCTCACGTCATATGAACCTCGCGAGGTGCAACTTGCATTGATATCTCGGCTCCTCGGGAGCCAACCTGAGGAGGCCGCCCCTCGGGGAGATCTTCATGTCGTCCGCCTCGCGAGGCTTGGCCCCTCGCGAGGGTCTTGAGTCGTTGTTGTCGAAGCTGGGCCGTACTAGGCCATCGAAGGAGCCACACCTTGGGCCGCAGGCAGGCAAGTCTGGGTACCCCCGGTCCCAGGACGCCGACAGTAACCCCTGGGCCCAAGGCACGCACGAACTTGGCTTCAAGGCAAAGCTGAAGGGCAAGCGCAGAGCGCCGCGGGCCCCAACCGCGTGCGGCCTCGGTTGACGCGTGTCGATTGATGGGACATGGGAGTCTCCGCTTCCCCACGCTGCCTCGACAACCGTTCGACTTGACGAGACCCCGCTGCATGCAGAGAAAACCATCATTACGTGTGATCGTGGAGGCCGGCGGTTGGCCTTGTTCTGGCTATAAATGAGGGGAGGGGCGGAGCCCCCTTGGTCATCTCTGTCTTCTCGCCACCCACTCCTTCCTCCTCCTAGCCTTGCTGATTTTCCGTAGCACCCATGGTGCCGACGAGGAAGTTCTCCGCTACCGAGAAGGGGAAGGCCCCCAAGGAGAAACCCAGCTCACCGCCGCCCAAGAGAGGGTGAGGCCACCCCCGTAAGCACGTCGCGACCCCTGGGGTGGCCCCTCGAGGGCACGGGCGCACTCCTTCGGGGGCTAGCGCCGCCCTGGGCAGCCATGGCAGTGCTTCTTCTCATGGCGGAAGCCGCCAAGGGCGAGGCACCCCCTGCGATGAGGGAAGGCGCGCCATGGTTGCCAGGCCTCCTCGGCCGCGCTTCCACTCGGCGGAGGTGCTCCCGGAGTTTGTCGTGTGGTCGGAGAGGCTGGCCGGAACCTGGCTCTAGCTTCTGCGCTTCTTTGCTGGCGAGCTGCCGGCCATGGGGCCTGATAGCTTCTGGCTGCAGGCTGATGGCTGCTGCAGTAAGGCCTCGTGGGCCTCAATTGAGGTCTCCGCCGCGGGCAACGTGGCCCTAACCAGAAGTTTGCCCACGTGCGTGGCCTAAGCGGGAGGTGCACCCTCCACTTCAAGTATGACGGCATCGCGACCCTCTACGTTAGGGTGTTTGGGGAAGATGGCCGCCGCGCAGGGTGCTGCCCCGAAGACGATGGCGGCGACGATGAGCTTGGCCTTAACGACAACCGTGGTGACGCTGAGGGTGAGCTTGCCCTTGGCGAAGACCGCGGCTCGTTCAGCAGCGGCGGCTCTTCCTCCGGCGAGAGCTCAAGCAGCGGCGGTTACGACCAGCCGCCATGCCGCCGGGCTCGCTTCGTGGGGGGTGGAGGATCTTCTCATCGCCACGCCTCGGTGAAGCGGGAGGAGGGCTCAGGTTGACCTTGTGGCGTTCCTCCCCCAGCACAAGGTCCATCCCCCGCGTGGCATCCTGGCATGCCTCGTCAAACGCCAAGACCCGCGTGGAGCGATGCCTGACCTCGTGTGGGAGAACCGCTTCTGCTCCGTAGACGAGGAAGAATGGAGTTTTGCCGGTCGGCTTGGTCGCGGTGGTGCGGATGGAATACAACACGGACTGGAGCTCGTCCAACCAGCCCCTACCGCAGGCCTCGAGCTTCTTCTTGAAAGTCCTCGCCTTGAGGCCCCTCGAGACCTTTGCGTTTGTGCGCTCGGCTTGGCCGTTGCTCCTGCGGTGTGCCACTGAGGCGTAGCATATCTGCGTTCCAAGGTTAGCACAATATGTTTTGAAGAGATTGCTAGTGAACTGTGAGCCGTTGTCAACGATGATGCGATTAGGGACTCTGAACCGGATCACGAGGCCCTTGATGAACTTGACTGCCGAGTCGTCCGGGATGGTGCAAACTACTTCCACATCCGCCCATTTGGTGAACTTGTTGATGGCAACGTAGAGGTAGCGGTAGCTCCCGGGCGCTCGAGGGAATGGACCCAAGATGTCCAGCCCCCAGACCGCAAACGACCATGAGAGCGGGATGGTCTGGAGGCCGTGAGTAGGCTAGTGGATTTGCTTGGCATGGAACTGGCAGGCTTCACAGGATCTCACCAGCTCAGCCGCGTCATTGAGTGCCGTGGGCCAGTAGAATCCGCTGTGGAACGCCTTGCCCACTAAGGTGCGCGATGACGAGTGATGCCCGCAGTCTCCACCGTGTATGTTGTCTAACAGCTCGCACCCCTGTTCCCTGGAGATGCATCGCAAGGAAACATCATTTGGTCATTTTTGGTAGAGCTCACCGTCCTGAATTCAGTAGGTTGTGGCCTGCGGAGCCACTCGCTCCGCATCTTCCTCCTTCTTCGGCAGGGTTCCCTGAAGCAGGTACGCCTTGAATTCTTTGGTCCGGCACCCCTCCTGAGGCTCGAGCGCGAGGAGCAGGCATGCTCCTGAGGTCGGGCCGCAGGCGGGGGCTCCCGAGGTCAGTGCTAGGGGGAGCTCCTCCTGAGGCAGTGTTGGCTCCACAACCGGAGGGCTGCTGAGGGATTGAAGAGCCGCTCTTCGAAGACGCCGGGCTCCTGAGGCTGGCACTTGGATGCTCTCTTGGCGATATCGTTGGCTTCCTTGTTCATGCCGCGAGGCACGTGCTGCAGCTCTAGGCCCAAGAATTGTTTCTCAATTTTGCGTACCTCCACCAGCTATAACTCCATGTGTTCATCCTTCGGCTCGTACACCTTGTTGGAGAAGTTGACGAGGAGCTGGGAGTCGCCCTTGATGGTGAGGCGCTTCATGCCCAAAGCGGCTGCGGCCTTGAGTCCGGTCATCAAGCCTTCGTACTCCGCGATGTTGTTGGAGACCTTTTCGCCAAGTTGGAAACAGAGCTGCAAGGCGTAGTAGAGCTTGTCCTGAGTGGGCAAGATGAGCATGGCTCCAGCCCCCGCGCCCTGACGTGCGAAGGCGCCGTCAAAGTACATGACCCAACCGTCTGGTGCTTCGCTCCCTGGCGAGAGGGACGGTCCTTGATACGTCTCCAACGTATCTATAATTTTTTATTGTTCCATGCTATATTATATTCTGTTTTGGATGTTTAATGGGCTTTATTATACACTTTTATATTATTTTTGGGACTAACCTATTAACCGGAGGCCCAACCCAAATTGCTGCTTTTTTGCCTATTTTTGTGTTTCGCAGAAAAAGAATATCACACGGAGTCCAAACGGAATGAAACCTTCGAGAACGTGATTTTCAGAACAAACGTGATCCAGAGGACTTGGAGTCCACATAAAGTAATCAACGAGGAGAGCACGAGGCAGGGGGCGCGCCTACCCCCCATGCACGCCCTCCACCCTCGTGGGGCCCATGTTGCTCCACCGACGTACTTCTTCCTCCTATATATACCTACGTACCCCCAAACCATCAGAGGCACCACGAAAACCTAATTCCACCGCCACAACCTTCTGTACCCGTGAGATCCCATCTTGGGGCCTTTTCCGGCGTCCTGCCGGAGGGGGCATTGATCACGGAGGGCTTCTACATCAACACCATAGCCTCTCCGATGATGTGTGAGTAGTTTACCTCAGACCTTCGGGTCCATAGTTATTAGCTAGATGGCTTCTTCTCTCTCTTTGGATCTCAATACAAAGTTCTCCTCGATTCTCTTGGAGATCTATTCGATATAATCTTCTTTTGCGGTGTGTTTGTCTGGACCGATGAATTGTGGGTTTATGATCAAGTTTATCTATGAACAATATTTGAATCTTCTCTGAATTCTTTTATGTATGATTGGTTATCTTTGCAAGTCTCTTCGAATTATCAGTTTGGTTTGGCCTACTAGATTGATCTTTCTTGCAATGGGAGAAGTGCTTAGCTTTGGGTTCAATCTTGCGGTGTCCTTTCCCAGTGACAGCAGGGGCAGCAAGGCACGTATTGTATTGTTGCCATTGAGGATAACAAGATGGGGTTTATATCATATTGCATGAGTTTATCCCTCTACATCATGTCATCTTACTTAAAGCGTTACTCTGTTCTTATGAACTTAATACTCTAGATGCATGCTGGATAGCGGTCGATGTGTGGAGTAATAGTAGTAGATGCAGGCAGGAGTCGGTCTACTTGTCACGGACATGATGCCTATATACATGATCATACCTAGATTGTCACAGCCCTAGCTCAGCCCCTGTTGTCTTTGCTTGATCTTCATGTCATCATGTCTAAATTCAAATGAAATTTGAATTGAGGAATTTTCAAAGCCTCAGAAACCTTTTTAAAAAATGATCAACATTAAAATCTTCTCAAAGAAGCCAGAGAAAATGTTCTTGTTAAACCTTGAAAAATATTGGCAAGGATAAAATTCAAACCAATATTTTTGGAGGCTTTAAAATATTTATTTTGGGCCTTTGAATTAAATCAATAACATATTTGAGTTGGACTTATTTCTGTTATATAAGAGATAAAGTTCAAATAATTTTTGTAAGTTGCATGTGGCCTTGGACTAGTTTCTTGAGCTCACATAAAAATTTATAGAAAGTTCTAAATGATTTGATGCTTCAAATCAAATCTAACAAACTACAGAAAATAGAAAACATAAAAGAAATGTTAGAGAGAGGAGAAAACCTTACCTGGCCACCTACCTGGCACAGCCCACCTGGCAGCCCACTGGCCGGCCCAGCACTGTGCTGGCTCGTGCCAGTTGTTGGGGAACGTAGCAGAAATTCAAAAGTTTCTACGCATCACCAAGATCAATCTATGGAGTTTACTAGCAACGAGAGGGAAGGAGTGCATCTACATACCCTTGTAGATCACGAGCGGAAGCGTTCAAGAGAACGGGGTTGATGGAGTCATACTCGTCGTCATCCAAATCACCGTTGATCCTAGCGCCGAACGGACGGCACCTCCGCGTTCAACACACGTACGGAGCAGAGACGTCTCCTCCTTCTTGATCCAGCAAGGGGGGAAGGAGAGGTTGATGGAGATCCAGCAGCACGACGGCGTGGTGGTGGAAGTAGCGGGATTCCAACAGGGCTTCGCCAAGCGCTGCGGGAGGAGGGAGATGTGTCACGGGAGGGAGAGGGAGGCGCCAGGGCTTAGGTTTGCTACCCTCCCTTCCCCCCACTATATATAGGGCCAAGGGAGAGGGGGGGGCACAGCCTTGGCCCTTCCTCCAAGGAAGGGTGCGGCCAGGGAGGAGTCCAACCTCCCCAAGGCACCTCGGAGGTGCCTTCCCCCTTTAGGACTCTCCCTTTCCCTTATCTCTTGGCGCATGGGCCTCTTGGGGCTGGTGCCCTTGGCCCATATAGGCCAAGGCACACACCCCTACAGCCCATGTGCCCCCCCGGGGCTGGTGGACCCCCTTGGTGGACCCCCGGACCCCTTTCGTAACTCCCGGTACAATACCGATAATGCGCGAAACTTTCCCGGCGACCAAAATAAGACTTCCCATATATAAATCTTTACCTCCGGACCATTCTGGAACTCCTCGTGACGTCCGGGATCTCATCCGGGACTCCGAACAACTTTCAGGTTACCGCCTACTAATATCTCTACAACCCTAGCGTCACCGAACCTTAAGTGTGTAGACCCTACGGGTTCAGGAGACACGCAGACATGACCGAGACGACTCTCCGGTCAATAACCAATAGCGGGATCTGGATACCCATGTTGGCTCCCACATGCTCCTCGATGATCTCATCGGATGAACCACGATGTCGAGGATTCAATCAATCCCGTATACAATTCCCTTTGTCTACCGGTATGGTACTTGCCCGAGATTCGATCATCGGTATCCCGATACCTTGTTCAATCTCGTTACCGGCAAGTCTCTTTACTCGTTCCGTAACACATCATCCCGTGATCAACTCCTTGGTCACATTGTGCACATTATGATGATGTCCTACCGAGTGGGCCCAGAGATACCTCTCCGTTTACACGGAGTGACAAATCCCAGTCTCGATTCGTGCCAACCCAACAGACACTTTCGGAGATACCTGTAGTGCACCTTTATAGCCACCCAGTTACGTTGTGACGTTTGGTACACCCAAAGCATTCCTACGGTATCCGGGAGTTGCACAATCTCATGGTCTAAGGAAATGATACTTGACATTAGAAAAGCTCTTAGCAAACGAACTACACGATCTTGTGCTAGGCTTAGGATTGGGTCTTGTCCATCACATCATTCTCCTAATGATGTGATCCCGTTATCAATGACATCCAATGTCCATGGTCAGGAAACCGTAACCATCTATTGATCAACGAGCTAGTCAACTAGAGGCTTACTAGGGACATGGTGTTGTCTATGTATCCACACATGTATCTGAGTTTCCTATCAATACAATTCTAGCATGGATAATAAACGATTATCATGAACAAGGAAATATAATAATAACCAATTTATTATTGCCTCTAGGGCATATTTCCAACAGTATCCCACTTGCACTAGAGTCAATAATCTAGTTCACATCACCATGTGATTAACACTCACAGGTCACATCACCATGTGACCAACATCCAAAGAGTTTACTAGAGTCAACAATCTAGTTCACATCACTATGTGATTAACACTCAATGAGTTCTGGTTTGATCATGTTATGCTTGTGAGAGAGGTTATTAGTCAACGGGTCTGAACCTTTCAGATCCGTGTGTGCTTTACGAATATCTATGTCATCTTGTGGATGCTACCACGCGCTACTTGGAGCCATTTCAAATAACTGCTCTACTATACGAATCCGGTCTACTACTCAGAGTCATCCGTATTAGTGTCAAAGTTCGCATTGACGTAACCCTTTACGACGAACTCCTTTTCACCTCCATAATCGAGAAAATTCCTTAGTCCACTAGATACTAAGGATAAGTTCGACCGCTGTCATGTGATCCATTCCCGGATCACTATGGTACCCCTTGACCAACTCATGGCAAGGCACACTTCATGTGCGGTACACAACATAGCATACTGTAGAGCCTACGTCTAAAGCATAGGGGACGACCTTCGTCCTTTCTCTCTCTTCTGCTGTGGTCAGGTCTTGAGTCTTACTCAATACTCACACCTTGTAACACAGCCAAGAACTCCTTCTTTGCTGATCTATTTTGAACTCTTTCAAAATCATGTCAAAGTGTGCATTCTTTGAAAGTATCATCAGGCGTCTTGATCTATCTCTATAGATATTGATGCCCAATATGTAAGCAGCTTTATCCAGGTCTTTCTTTGAAAAACTCCTTTCAAACAACCCTTTATGCTTTCCAGAAATTTTACATCATTTCGGATCAACAATATGTCATTCACATATACTTATCAGAAATGTTGTAGCGCTCCCACTCACCTTTTTGGAAATACAAGTTTCTCATAAACTTTGTATAAAACCCAAAATCTTTGATCATCTCATCAAAGCGTACATTCCAACTCCGAGATGCTTACTCCAGTCCTTAGAAGGATTGCTGGAGCTTTGCATACTTGTTAGCATCTTTCAGGATTGACAAAAACCTTCTGGTTGTATCACATACAACCTTTCCTCAAGAAAATCGTCGAGGAAACAATGTTTTGACATCCTATCTGCAAGATTTCATAAATAATGCAGTAACTGCTAATATAATTCCAACAGACTTTTAGCATCGCTACGAGTGAGAAAGTCTCATCGCAATCAACTCCTTGAACTTTTCGGAAAACATCTTAACGACAAGCCGAGCTTTCTTAATGGTGACACTTACCATCATTGTCTGTCTTCCTTTTAAAATCCATCTGCACCCAACAGCCTTACGACCATCAAGTATTTCTTCCAAAGTCTATGGATCCTCTCTCGGATTTCATGGCCTCGAGCCATTCATCGGAATCCGGGCCCACCATCGCTTCTCCATAGCTCGTAGGTTCATTGTTGTCTAGCAACATGACTTCTAAGACAGGATCACGTACCATTCTGAAGTAGTACGCATCCTTGTCGACCTACGAGGTTTGGTAGTGACTTGATCCGAAGTTTCATGATCACTATCATAAGCTTCCACTTCAATTGGTGTAGGTGCCACAGGAACAACTTACTGTGCCCTGCTACACACTAGTTGAAGTCATGGTTCAGTAACCTCATCAAGTCTCCACCATCCTCCCACTCAATTCTTTCGAGAGAAACTTTTTCTCGAGAAAGGACCCGTTTCTAGAAGCAATTACTTTTGCTTCCAGATCTGAAAAAGGAGGTATACCCAACTGTTTTGGGTATTCTATGAAGATGCATTTATCCGCTTTGGGTTCGAGCTTATCAGCCTGAAACTTTTTCACATAAGCGTCGCAGCCCCAAACTTTTAAGAAACGACAGCTTAGGTTTCTCTAAACCATAGTTCATACGGTGTCGTCTCAACGGAATTGCGTGGTGCCCTATTTAAAGTGAATGCGGTTGTCTCTAATGCCTAACCCATAAACGATAGTTGTAATTCGATAAGAGACATCATGGTATGCACCATATCCAATAGGGTGCAACTATGATGTCCGGACACACCATCACACTATGGTGTTCCAGGCGGTATTAGTCGTGAAACTATTTCCACAATTTCTTAATTGCGTGCCAAACTCGTAACTCAGATATCTCTATGATCATATCATAGACATTTTATCCTCTTGTCACGACGATCTTCAACTTCACTCTGAAATTACTTGAACCTTTCAATAATTCAGACTTGTGTTTCATCAAGTAAATATTCTCAGCATCTACTCAAATCATCCGTGAAGTAAGAACATATCGATATCCACTGCGTGCCTCAGCACTCATTGGACTGCACACATCAAAATGTATTACTTCCAACAAGTTGCTCTCTTGTTCCATCTTACTGAAACGAGGCCTTTCAGTCATCTTGCCCATGTGGTATGATTTGCATGTCTCAAGTGATTCAAAATCAAGTGAGTCCAAACGATCCATCTGCATGGAGTTTCTTCATGCATATATACCAATAGACATGGTTCGCATGTCTCACTCTTTTCAAAAACGAGTGAGTCCAAAGATCCATCTACATGGAGCTTCTTCATGCGTTCTATACCAATATGACTCAAGTGGCAGTGCCACAAGTATGTGGTACTATCATTACTATTTTATATCTTTTGGCACGAACATGTGTATCACTGCAATCGAGATTCATTTTAGGTGCAAGACCATTGAAGGTATTATTCAAATAAACAGAGTAACCATTATTCTCCTTAAATGAATAACCGTATTGCGATAAACATAATCCAATCATGTTTATGCTCAACGCAAACACCATTCTCGATGGTAGAGGGAGCATGCGATGCTTGATCACATCAACCTTGGAAACACTTCCAACACATATCGTCATCTCACCTTTAGCTAGTCTCCGTTTATTCCGCAGCTTTTATTTCGAGTTACTAACACTTAGCAACCGAACCGGTATCTAATACCCTGGTGCTGCTAGGAGTACTAGTAAAGTACACATTCATATAATGTATATCCAATATACTTCTGTCGACCTTGCCTGCCTTCTCATCTACCACGTATCTAGGGTAGTTTTGCTTCAGTGACCGTTCCCCTCATTACAGAAGCACTTAGTCTCGGGTTTGGGTTCTACCTTGGGTTTCTTCACTAGAGCAGCAACTGATTTGCCGTTTCATGAAGTATCCCTTCTTGGCCTTGCCCTTCTTGAAACTAGTGGTTTTACTAACCATCAACAATTGATGCTCCTATTTGATTTCTACTTTCGCGGTGTCAAACATCGCGAATAGCTCAAGGATCATCATATCTATCCCTGATATGTTATAGTTCATCACGAAGCTCTAATAGCTTGGTGGCAGTGACTATGGAGAACCATTACTATCTCATCTGGAAGATTAACTCCCACTCGATTCAAGCGATTGTGGCACTCAGACAATCTGAGCACATGCTCAACGATTGAGCTTCTCTCCCTTAGTCTGCAGGCTTAAGAAACTTGTCAGAGGTCTCATACCTCTTGACGTGGGCACTAGTATGAAATCCCAATTTCAGTCTTCGGAACATCTCATATGTTCTGTGACGTTTCAAAAAAGTCTTCGGTGCCTCAATTCTAAACCGTTCAACATTACGCACTGAACTATCACGTAGTCATCAAAACGTGTATGTCAGATGTTTCGCAACATCTACAGATGACGCTGAGGTTCAGCACACCGAGCGGTGCATTAAGGACATAAGCCTTCTGTGCAGCAATGAGGAAAATCCTCAGTTTACGGACCCAGTCCGCATAATTGCTACTATCAACTTTCAACTAAATTTTCTCTAGGAAGATATCTTAAACAGTAGAACTAAAGCGCAAGCTATGACATAATTTGCAAAGACCTTTTGACTATGTTCATGATAATGAAGTTCATCTTATTAATGAACTCCCACTCAGATAGACATCCCTCTAGTCATCTAAGTGATACATGATCCGAGTCAAACTAGGCCGTGTCCGATTATCACGTGAGACAGACTAGTCATCATCGGTGAACATCTCCATGTTGATCGCATCTACTATACGACTGATGTTCGACCTTTCGATCTCTTGTGTTCCGAGGCCATGTCTGTACATGCTAGGCTCATCAAGTCAACCTAAGTGTTTCGCATGTGTTCCGAGGCCATGTCTGTACATGCTAGGCTCGTCAACACCCGTTGTATTCGAACGTTAGAATCTATCACACCCGATCATCACGTGGTGCTTCGAAACAACAAACCTTCGCAACGGTGTACAGTTAGGGGGAACACGTCTCTTGAAATTTTAGTGAGGGATCATCTTATTTATGCTACCATCGTTCTAAGCAAATAAGATGTAAACATGATAAACATCACATGCAAATCATAAAGTGACGTGATATGGCCAATATCATCTTGCCTCTTTTGATCTCCATCTTCGAGGCGCGGCATGATCACCTTCGTCACCGGCATGACACCATGATCTCCATCATCATGATCTCCATCATCGTGTCTTCATGAAGTTGTCTCGCCAACCATTACTTCTACTACTATGGCTAACGGTTAGCAATAAAGTAAAGTAATTACATGGCGTTTTTCATTGACACGCAGGTCATACAAAAAATTAAGACAACTCCTATGGCTCCTGCCGGTTGTCATACTCATCGACATGCAAGTCGTGATTCCTATTACAAGAATATGATCAATCTCATACATCACATATAGCATTCATCACATCCTTTTGGCCATATCACATCACATAGCATACCCTGCAAAAACAAGTTAGACGTCCTCTAATTGTTGTTGCATGTTTTACGTGGCTGCTATGGGATTCTAGCAAGAACGTTTCTTACCTACGCAAACGCCACAACGTGATATGCCAATTTCTATTTACCCTTCATAAGGAACCTTTTCATCGAATCCGATCCGACTAAAGTGGGAGAGACAGACACCCGCTAGCCACCTTATGCAACTAGTGCATGTCAGTCGGTGGAACCTGTCTCACGTAAGAGTACGTGTAAGGTCGGTCCGGGCCGCTTCATCCCACGATGCCGCCGAATCAAGATAAGACTAGTAACGGAAAGTAAATTGACAAAATCGACGCCCACAACTACTTTGTGTTCTACTCGTGCATAGAAACTACGCATAGACCTAGCTCATGATGCCACTGTTGGCGAACGTAGCAGAAATTCAAAATTTTCTATGCATCACCAAGATCAATCTATGGAGTTTACTAGCAACGAGAGGGAAGGAGTGCATCTACATACCCTTGTAGATCGCGAGCGGAACCGTTCAAGAGAACAGGGTTGATGGAGTCATACTCGTCGTGATCCAAATCACCGATGATCCTAGCGCCGAACGGACGGCACCTCCGCGTTCAACACACGTACGGAGCAGCGACGTCTCCTCCTTCTTGATCCAGCAAGGGGGGAAGGAGAGGTTGATGGAGATCCAGCAGCACGACGGCGTGGTGGTGGAAGTAGCGGGATTCCAACAGGGCTTCGCCAAGCGCTGCAGGAGGAGGGAGATGTGTCACGGGAGGGAGAGGGAGGCGCCAGGGCTTAGGTTTGCTGCCCTCCCTTCCCCCACTATATATAGGGACAAGGGAGAGGGGGGGGCGCAGCCTTGGCCCTTCCTCCAAGGTAGGGTGCGGCCAGGGAGGAGTCCAACCTCCCAAGGCACCTCGGAGGTGCCTTCCCCCTTTAGGACTCTCCCTTTCCCTTATCTCTTGGCGCATGGGCCTCTTGGGGCTGGTGCCCTTGGCCCATATAGGCCAAGGCGCACACCCCTACAGCCCATGTGCCCCCCCGGGGCTGGTGGACCCCCGGACCCCTTTCGGCACTCCCGGTACAATACCGATAATGCGCGAAACTTTTCCGGCGACCAAAATAAGACTTCCCATATATAAATCTTTACCTCCGGACCATTCCGGAACTCCTCGTGACGTCCGGGATCTCATCCGGGACTCCGAACAACTTTCAGGTTACCGCCTACTAATATCTCTACAACCCTAGCGTCACCGAACCTTAAGTGTGTAGACCCTACGGGTTCGGGAGACACGCAGACATGACCGAGACGACTCTCCGGTCAATAACCAACAGCGGGATCTGGATACCCATGTTGGCTCCCACATGCTCCTCGATGATCTCATCGGATGAACCACGATGTCGAGGATTCAATCAATCCCGTATACAATTCCCTTTGTCTACCGGTATGGTACTTGCCCGAGATTCGATCGTCGGTATCCCGATACCTTGTTCAATCTCGTTACCGGCAAGTCTCTTTACTCGTTCCGTAACACATCATCCCGTGATCAACTCCTTGGTCACATTGTGCACATTATGATGATGTCCTACCGAGTGGGCCCAGAGATACCTCTCCGTTTACACGGAGTGACAAATCCCAGTCTCGATTCGTGCCAACCCAACAGACACTTTCGGAGATACCTGTAGTGCACCTTTATAGCCACCCAGTTACGTTGTGACGTTTGGTACACCCAAAGCATTCCTACGGTATCCAGGAGTTGCACAATCTCATGGTCTAAGGAAATGATACTTGACATTAGAAAAGCTCTTAGCAAACGAACTACACGATCTTGTGCCAGGCTTAGGATTGGGTCTTGTCCATCACATCATTCTCCTAATGATGTGATCCCGTTATCAACGACATCCAATGTCCATGGTCAGGAAACCGTAACCATCTATTGATCAACGAGCTAGTCAACTAGAGGCTTACTAGGGACATGGTGTTGTCTATGTATCCACACATGTATCTGAGTTTCCTATCAATACAATTCTAGCATGGATAATAAACGATTATCATGAACAAGGAAATATAATAATAACCAATTTATTATTGCCTCTAGGGCATATTTCCAACACCAGTCACCTGCTTCCTCTCGCCAGGCAGGCAGGGAGGAGCGCGCCCGCTCACGCCGAGCTCGCCACGCAGCTCCCTGCCCCTCTACTTCGCCTGGACAGCGCGGCGACGCCTCGAAGCCCCTCCTCGGTGCCACCCCGACCCCGCCGACACCCCATTTTCCCCTGGCTCTCTCCTCGCCCTCTCCCCACCATGGCCGACGCAGCCGCAGCCGCACCGCCGTCATAGCCGCGGCCACCGTCGACTCCACGCCATCTCGCCGTGTCCAGAAGCTCCGCCGTCGGCCTCTCCATCAAGCAGACCGAGCCCCGAGTGCTCGTTTGCCCCGGAGCCACTACACCGACCTCGCCCGACTCCTCCGTCGCCGGAGATCCCCTTCGCCGTCACCACTGCTCCAGCTCGTCCCCGACCTCGCTGTCTAGCTCGCTGCAACCGCCGTGAGCCCCTGCCCCTCCCCATCCTCTCTCTTCTTGCTCTCGAGCCCCGTAGCAACCGCACCAAGCTTCACCGCACGCGCCGCCGCCTGAGCTCATCGCCGACGTAGCTTCGGCCACACCACCATGCCCACTAACCTCACCGCACCATGTAGGCCACGTAGGAGCTGGCCCCGAGCCTCCACGATCATTACACCGACGAGTTCGTCCTCGTCCGAGCTCCGGCGTCCGCCAAGGTCGTCGCCGGCGACCCCGAGCTCCACTTCCGCCACCAAACGACGCGGGTTGCTCCCAGCTGCCCGTAGATGGCCTCCGCCGTCCTTTTGGTCGCCGAAAAGCAAATCCCGCGCCCTCTGCCGCGTCTACTGCTGCCGGCAGCTAAACGCCGGCGCGTCAGCCCCAGTTGACCAAGGGGTTTGACCTCCCCTGGGTCAATGAGAGGTGGGGCCGCCCTGCTAACTAACCTAGATTAGGATTAACTAAACCTAGCTAATTTAGTTTAGCTACTGACACGCGGGACCCACTGGTCAGTTTGACCTGGACCGTCCCCGTTGACTGCTGATGTCACCCTGACGCAATGCTGACGCAATAAATCATTTACTGGATTTATTCTTATACAGGAAATTCCAGAAAATGTTATAAACTTCAAAAAATCATAGAAATTAATCTATAGCTCAGAATGAAATAAATTATATATGAAAAGTGATCAGAAAAATCCAATCTATCCATCTGTACTGGTTTCATGCATGTTTAAACAACTTAACCTTGCTGTTTAGATCAAAACATGATAATGCACTTTACAAGTTCTTAGTTTGAATTTGAATTTGAACCTTTGGTTCAAATCAACTCAAACTCTTTTCTTTGTAGCCGCATTAGCTCAAATCACATCATATTGACATGTCATGATCATGCATCCTATTGTGCATTGCATTGATTGTGTTCTTTCTCTGTTGCCGGTATTTGTTCCCTCTCGATAGACGTGTTCCGACGACGTGATCGATGACACCGATGAAGAGCTATACTATCTTCAGAAGTGCCAGGCAAGCAAAACCCCCTTGTTCATTCCGATACAATCCCACTCTCTCGCTCCTGCTCTCTTTTACTGCTCTCTTTTACTGCATTAGGACAACAACGATTCAACTATTACATGCTGCGGTAGTTGAACCCCTTTTCCTCTGCATGACCTGTCATTGCCATAGTAAATAGATGAAACCTACTAGCATGAGTAGGAGTTGTTTGAGCCCTGATGTGCCTACTCATTCATGCTTGTTTGTCATGCCTGCTACTGCTTAGAGTTGAGTCAGGTCTGATTCATCCGGGATGAATTGGAGGTGTGTGAACCTGTATTACTGTTGAGAGCTAAGTGTGTGAACACGATTTGGTAAAGGTATCGATGAGAGGCCATGTAGGAGTACATGGTGGGTTGTTTCATTGAAGCCGTCCTCAGGAACTGAGTTCTGTGTTTGTGATCCATGAATAGCTACTACCACACATTGGGATCCTTAATTGACTCTCTCGGCTTCTTAACCACCCTTGTCCTCTGTGCAGGAGTTGCAAGTAGTTTCTGTTGTTTGTAGTATGCTGGAGGCCGTGCGCAGCGCTGACCCGAGGGGTGGGCTGTGATGCGGTAGGCATGTGGTCGGGTATGCCGGGCGCCCGTTTGGTGTCGCGGAACCCTGTACACATCGTTCGGGGCCGTATGTGGAAACCTCGGCCGGACTCCCTGCGGATGGAACCTGAATAGGCGATAAACTTGGACTAGAGACTTGAGTGTTTAGGTAGGCCGTGGCCGACACCCTCGTTGGGCTTCCGCTTGAAGGTTGCCGAGTACATGTCGTGTAAACGACGGTAAGTGGTGAGAGCGTGTGTGAAGAAGTACACCCCTGCAGGGTTAACATCATCTATTCGAATAGCCATGTCTGCCGTAAAGGACTTCTGGGTTGCCTGTACAGTTCATAGATAACTTGAAGTGGATACTCTAAAATGCGCAAGATAAGCGTGAGTGCTATGGATGGCGTTCTCGTAGGTAGACGGGAGCGGATCCATAGTGGTGTATTGATTGGTGAATATGTGGACTCGTGTGCGCCACCTCAAAAGAGTTACTTGCAGTCGTAGTTCAGGATAGCCACCGAGTCAAAGCTGGCTTGCTGCAGTTAAACTCCACTCCCCCTTTGTTGATACCGATGCATATGTAGTTAGTTCTGATGTAAGTCTTGCTGGGTACATTTGTACTCACGTTTGCCTATTTTATGTTTTTGCAGAGAGACGTCAGTCTCGCTAGTAGTTCCGCGTGGACTTCGACGTTTAGCTTGTTACCTCAGCTCCGGTCTTGTGCCCTCGGCAGGGTCTTGTAGATAGTCAGGCTTCTCAACCTTCTTCATTTGTAGTTGTCTGTACTCAGACAAGTTAAGCTTCCGCATGTGCTTGTTGCTTGTATGCTCTGTATGTTGGGGTCATGAGACCCATGTTTGTAATACTTGGCTCCTCGGAGCCTAATGAATAAATACTTGAGTCGTAGAGTTATGTTGTGATGCCATGTTGTATTTACACATATCGAGCATATTGTGTGTATGATTGAAATGCTTGTTATGCGTGGGATCCGACAACCTAGTTGTTTATCCGTGGTAGCCTCTCTTATGGGGAAATGTAGTCTTGTGCTTCCATGAGCCATAGTAGTCCGCTATAGCCCGGTTCACCGGAGTCCTGCTAGCCCAGCACTACTGCTTCGGAACACTTGACTGGCCGGCATGTGATTCACCTCGTTCCTGTGTCTGTCCCTTCGGGGAAATGTCACGCGGTGACATCCGGAGTCCTGCCTAGCCTGCTACAGCCCGGGTTCCCGGAGTCTTGTTAGCCCAGTGCTACAGACCGGATTCACACGCTGCTGATCGACATGCTCGATGTTGATTCATGTATGCCTGTCCCCGTAAGTTAGTGCCACTTTGGGTTCACGACTAGTCATGTCGGCCCGGGTTCTCTGTCATATAGATGCTAGCGACACTATCATATACGTGAGCCAAAAGGCGCAAACGGTCTCGGGCCATGGTAAGGCGACACCCGTGGGAATACCATGCGTGTGGCCGCAAAGTGATATGAGGTTTTACAGGCTAGATCGGTGTGACTTAGAATCGGGGTCCTGACAGCGTTGGTATCAGAGCCTGACTGCCTGTAGGATTACCAAGCCAAACTGGTCGAACTTGAGTCTAGAAATGCTTTAGTTATGTAGGGGAATTGATTGTGGGAAGGGAACGTAAGGCTCTTTTTATTCCTTTACCTTATGCCCTTCTAATCTGAGTCACCCTCTTCTTTTCTATGGGGATTAAGAACTAGGCTTCTCGTCTATCTATCAGGATCATGTGTTACTAATCCGTAGACTTATAGGATTGTTGGTCTCAAGCCCCAGCTCAGTTCCTACTACTTCCATGTGTTGTAACTTGATCTCAGAACTTTGATTTTGTGATGCTGAGTGGTTATGCCACCATTTCTGCAGGATATCTCAAATCTTTTTAAGCATTTACAGCCGTTATGCTGTCCGAGTCATCCCAGGTTTCTAAATAGTCTGATGCATTTGCAAATCCCTTCTTTCCGTTCCCGATGTCCCTTTGGGCCAGGTTAATCACACTAATTGCTGAGTTGAGGTATTCTATTGCCTCGACATATATGTTGGAGTTATTATTATGACCCTAGGTGTTTTAGGGAGTCACGTAGTAATCTAGCCATGTTTTGTGTTCCCGGCGTGATGATTCTGGCCACCATTCTCGAAAGCATCCCGTGATGCCATTTAGTTAGTAGGCATTCTACTCCTGGGTTCTTGAACCCAAGATTCACCCTACTTACTTCATGTTGATAGCGTTTGCTCGATCCTTTAGGTTATTAGTAACCTTTGCATTAGTTCTCGAGGTCCGTGGTATTTCCTTCTTCCAAATACTATGAACCACTTATGGCAGAAGTTTGTTGGATCAAAAGATCACAACAAGAGTGCTCTCGAAGAGTTCCCCATTCTATATTGTGACTCTGCCAATCCTACCTCACTGCATGGGTTATCAGGAAGAAATATGTTGAATTTGTTCGGCATACTAATCCATGCATCTACAACTCAGAAAAAACATATGTTCTTTGAGTTGTCCCTCTTTAGTTGTCTTCTGACCCTCGTCTATTATTTGATAGTCAGGAGTAGATGTGCATTCATATTCATTGTTGCCTTTTACTCTTGTGGCCGTCGAGCCATTCTATTCCGGAATGACTAGGAGAAACAAACTCCAGTACCTCATCCATATCTAGGATTTGGTCAAAGTAGTTATATCTCGCAGATCAAAATGCCAATCCAGCTTTTGTTCTGTTCTACCTTGGAGTATTACCCCCTTTATGTCAGGATTTTCATGAGAATTGCACCATCTCTCATGAATTTTTGACGCAGTGATACTTCTTGCCATCATTTTTCATTCCTCGATTTCGTGTTGTCGCAACCGGAATGCCGACAAGTGAACCATGATGTGTGAAATCAATACGCCTAGCCACCATGTTGCTTGGTAGTTAATGGACATTAATATCATTCTTAGCGTGTTGGTTATCGAATCACTATATTAGGATTGATCGTGCTACCTTGTCCTTATTTCTGGTGCACTCTTTGATCTTTGAGTTAGGATTAATCCCTTGCTCTTCTGATCATGTCGTCTTGCCTTGAAAAGCAAGATTGTTCTCGAGCTTAGAGACATATCGGTGGTTCATGATTTTCCGGATATCTTCACGGAAGTATAACCAGGTCGTCCCTTGACCGATATGTTGAGTTCGTGATCAAGTTGGTTCTCCAATAAACCACTCTTTCTCCAAGAATCTGTGCTGGATACTGCTACCTCTTGAGCACTGCGTTGGTTTTCCCTTGAAGAGGAAAGGGTGATGCAACAAACTAGCGTAAGTATTTCCCTCAGTTTTTGAGAACCAAGGTATCAATCCAGTAGGAGGCTACATGCAAGTCCCTCGCACCTACACAAACAAATAAATCCTCGCAACCAACGCGATAAGGGGTTGTCAATACCTACACGGTCACTTACGAGAGTGAGATCTGATAGATATGATAGGATAATATTTTTGGTATTTTTGTGATAAAGACGCAAAGTAAAGAAAGTAAGTAAAAACGGCAAAAGAAATAGCTAAGTGTTGGAAGATTAATATGATGGAAAATAGACCCCGGGGCCATAGGTTTCACTAGTGGCTTCTCTCAAGAGCATAAGAATTTTACGGTGGGTGAACAAATTACTGTTGAGAAATTGACAGAATTGAGCATAGTTATGAGAATATCTAGGTATGATCATGTATATAGGCATCACGTCCGAGACAAGTAGACCGACTCCTGCCTGCATCTACTACTATTACTCCACACATCGACCGCTATCCAGCATGCATCTAGAGTATTAAGTTCATAAGAACAGAGTAACGCTTTAAGCAAGATGACATGATGTAGAGGGATAAATTCATGCAATATGATAAAAACCATCTTGTTATCCTCGATGGCAACAATACAATAAGTGCCTTGCTGCCCCTACTGTCACTGGGAAAGGACACCGCAAGATTGAACCCAAAGCTAAGCACTTCTCCCATTGCAAGAAAGATCAATCTAGTAGGACAAACCAAACTGATAATTCGAAGAGACTTGCAAAGATAACCAATCATACATAAAAGAATTCAGAAGATTCAAATAATGTTCATAGATAAACTTGATCATAAACCCACAATTCATCGGTCTCAACGAACACACCGCAAAAGAAGATTACATCGAATAGATCTCCACGAGAGAGGGGGAGAACATTGTATTGAGATCCAAAAAGAGAGAAGAAGCCATCTAGCTAATAACTAGGGACCCGAAGGTCTGAGGTAAACTACTCACACTTCATCGGAGAGGCTGTGGTGTTGATGTAGAAGCCCTCCGTGATCGATGCCCCTTCTGGCGGAGCTTCGGAACAGGCCCCAAGATGGGATCTCGTTGGTACAGAAGGTTGCGGCGGTGGAATTAGGTTTTTGGCTCCGTATCTGATCGTTTGGAGGTACGTAGGTATATATAGGAGGAAGGAGTACGTCGGTGGAGACACGTGGGGCCCACGAGGGTGGAGGGCGCGCCCAGGGGGGTAGGCTCGCCCCCTACCTCGTGGCTTCCTGCTTGATTTCTTGATGTAGGGTCCAAGTCCTCTGGATCACGTTCGTTCCGAAAATCACGTTCCCGAAGGTTTCATTCTGTTTGGACTCCGTTTGATATTCTTTTTCTGCGAAACTCTGAAATAGGCAAAAAAACAGCAATTCTGGGCTGGGCCTCTGGTTAGTAGGTTAGTCCCAAAAATAATATAAAAGTGGATAATAAAGCCCAATAATGTCCAAAACAGAAGATAATATAGCATGGAGCAATCAAAAATTATAGATACGTTGGAGACGTATCAAGCATCCCCAAGCTTAATTCCTGCTCGTCCTCGAGTAGGTAAATGATAAAAACAGAATTTTTGATGCGGAATGCTACTTGGCATAATTTCAATGTAATTCTTCTTAATTGTGGTATGAATATTCAGATCCAAAAGATTCAAGATAAAAGTTCATATTGACATAAAAATATTAATACTTCAAGCATACTAACTAAGCAATTATGTCCTGTCAAAATAACATGGCCAAAGAAAGTTCATCCCTACAAAATCATATAGTTTAGTCATGCTCCATTTTCATCACACAAGAATGCTCTCATCATGCACAACCCCGATGACAAGCCAAGCAATTGTTTCATACTTTAGTAATCTCAAACTTTTTCAACCTTCACGCAATACATGAGCGTGAGCCATGGATATAGCACTATGGGTGCAATAGAATATGATGATGGGGGTTATGTGGAGAAGACAAAAAAGGAGAAAGACTCACATCAATGAGGCTAATCAATGAGCTATGGAGATGCCCATCGATTGATGTTAATGCAAGGAGTAGGGATTGCCATGCAACGGATGCACTAGAGCTATAAATATATGAAAGCTCAACAAAAGAAACTAAGTGGGTGTGCGTCCAACTTGCTTGCTCACGAAGACCTAGGGCACTTGAGGAGGCCCATTGTTGGAATATACAAGCCAAGTTCTATAATGAAAAATTCCCACTAGTATATGAAGGTGACAAAACAAGAGACTCTCTATCATGAAGATCATGGTGCTACTTTGAAGCAAGTGTGGTAAAAGGATAGTAACATTGTCCCTTCTCTATTTTTCTCTCATGTTTTTGGGCCTTCTCTTTTTTATGGCCTTTCTCTCTCTCTCTCTCTCTCTCTCTCTCTCTCTCTCTCTTTATTCCTCACTTGGGACAATGCTCTAGAAAATGATGATCATCACACTTCTATTTATTTACAACTCAATGATTACAACTCAATACTAGAACAAAGTATGACTCTATATGAATGCCTCCGGCGGTGTACCGGGATATGCAATGAACCAAGAGTGACATGTATGAAAGAATTATGAACGGTGGCTTTGCCACAAATACTATGTCAACTACATGATCATGCAAAGCAATATGACAATGATGAACGTGTCATGATAAACTGGATGGTGGAAAGTTGCATGGCAATATATCTCGGAATGGCTATGGAAATGCCATAATAGGTAGGTATGGTGGCTGTTTTGAGGAAGATATAAGGAGGTTTATGTGTGAAAGAGCGTATCATATCACGGGGTTTGGATGCACCGGCGAAGTTTGCACCAACTCTCAATGTGAGAAAGGGCAATGCACGGTACCGAAGAGGCTAGCAATGGTGGAAAGGTGAGAGTGCGTATAATCCATGGACTCGACATTAGTCATAAAGAACTCACATACTTATTGCAAAAATCTACAAGTCATCAAAAACCAAGCACTACGCATATGCTCCTAGGGGGATAGATTGGTAGGAAAATACCATCGCTCATCCCCGACCGCCACTCATAAGGAGGACAATCAAAGAACACCTCATGTTTCAAATTTGTTACATAACGTTTACCATACGTGCATGCTACGGGACTTGCAAACTTCAACACAAGTATTTATAAAATTCACAACTACTCAACTAGCACAACTTTAATATTACTACCTCCATGTCTCAAAACAATCATCAAGCAGCAAACTTCTCTTAGTACTCAACACACTCATAAGAAAGTTTTTACTATTCTTGAATACCTAGCATATTAGGATTTTTTAAGAAAATTACCATGCTATTTAAGACTCTCAAAATAATCTAAGTGAAGCATGAGAGATCAATAGTTTCTATAAAACAAATCCACCACCGTGCTCTAAAAGATATAAGTGAAGTACTAGAGCAAAAACTATATAACTCAAAAGATATAAGTGAAGCACATAGAGTGTTCTAATAATTTCCGAATCATGTGTGTCTCTCAAAAGGTGTGTACAACAAGGATGATTGTGGTAAACTAACAAACAAATACTCAAATCATACAAGACGCTCCAAGCAAAACACATATCATGTGGTGAATAAAAATATAGCTCCAAGTAAAGTTACCGATGGAAGTAGACGAAAGAGGGGATGCCTTCCGGGGCATCCCCAAGCTTTGGATTTTTGGCGTCCTTAGATTATCTTGGGGGTGCCATGGGCATTCCCAAGCTTAGGCTCTTGCCACTCCTTGTTCCATAATCCATCAAATCTTTCACCCAAAACTTGAAAACTTCACAACACAAAACTTAGCAGAAAATCTCGTGAGCTCCGTTAGCGAAAGAAAACAAAAGACCACTTCAAGGTACTGTAATGAACTTATTCTTTATTTATATTGGTGTTAAACATACTGTATTCCAACTTCTCTATGGTTTATAAACTCTTTTACTAGCCATAGATTCATCAAAATAAGCAAACAACACACGAAAAACAGAATCTGTCAAAAACAGAACAGTCTGTAGTAATCTCTAA
Source organism: Triticum aestivum (assembly GCF_018294505.1). NCBI lineage: Eukaryota > Viridiplantae > Streptophyta > Magnoliopsida > Poales > Poaceae > Triticum > Triticum aestivum. Next base: position 165,325,148 of record NC_057799.1, on the reverse strand, counting down.
CTAACGCAAACTTCTGGAACTCCAAAAAATCAGCCAAAATAGGACGACGTAGACAATTTGTTTATTGATCAGAAGCAATTGGAATCAATATTTTATCACGTTCTGGTGATTTTTAACAATTATTTTTGTGAACAGAAAGTTTCTGGAAATTACAGCAAGATCAAATAACTATCATCCAAGAAGATCCTATAGGTTTAACTTGGCACAAACACTAACTAAAACATAAAAAAACATCTAACCAGAGGCTAGATCAAAAATTTATTCCTAAACAGAAGCAAAAAGCAAAAAACTAAAAATAAAATTGGGTTGCCTCCCAACAAGCGCTATCGTTTAACGCCCCTAGCTAGGCAAAATAGCAAGGATAGATCTAGGTATTGCCATCTTTGGTAGGCAATCCATAAGTGGATCTCATGATAGATTCATATGGTAATTTCATTTTCTTTCTAGGGAAGTGTTCCATGCCTTTCTTTAATGGAAATTGGAATCTAATATTCCCTTCCTTCATATCAATAATTGCACCAATCGTTCTAAGGAAAGGTCTACCAAGAATAATAGGACATGAAGGATTGCAATCTATGTCAAGAACGATAAAATCTACGGGCACATAGATCCTATTTGCAACAATAAGAACATCATTAATTCTTCCCATAGGTTTCTTAATAGTGGAATCCGCAAGGTGCAAGTTTAAAGAGCAATCATCAAAATCACGGAAACCTAGCAAATCGCACAAAGTTTTTGGAATCGTGGAAACACTAGCACCCAAATCACACAAAGCATAGCATTCATGATATTTAATTTTAATTTTACTAGTAGGTTCCCACTCATCATAAAGTTTTCTAGGTATAGAGACTTCCAACTCAAGTTTTTCTTCATAAGATTGCATCAAAGCATCAACGATATGTTTGGTAAAAGCTTTATTTTGACTATAAGCATGAGGAGAATTTAGCACGGATTGCAACAAGGAAATACAATCTATCAAAGAGCAATTATCATAACTAAATTCCTTGAAATCCAAAATAGTGGGTTTATTAATATATAATGTTTTGATCTCTTCAATCCCACTTTTATCAATGTTAGCATCAAGATCTAAAAACTCCGAATTTTTGGAACGCCTTCTAGGTAAAGGTGGATCATATTCAGTCCCATCATTATCAAGATCCATATTGCAAAACAAAGATTTAATAGGGGACACATCAATAACTTTTAGATCTTCATCTTTATTTTCAAAGTTCTCTGGTTTAGCGGCCATCTTATTAACTAAGGTAGCCTGCTTATCCGATATTTCAGCTATCAACTTCTCAAGACGAGCAATTTGGGATCTCAAACCATCAAATTCTTTAGACATATCATCGAGCTCTTTATTCATATAACTCATAAAGCTTTTTTGTTCCTTAAGCTCGTTTCTGAAGAAATTATTATGTTCAAATTGCAAAACCATAAAACTCCTGACGTTGCTTTCGATTTCTTCTAACCTTTTAAGGTGAAGATCACCAAATCTAGGTAGAGCCATCGTGACAAGCAAGCAATCCAACACACGAGCAAACAAGAAACGGGCAAAAAGAGGCAAACAGAAAAGAGAGGGCGAATAAAACAGCAAGGGTGAAGTGGGGGAGAGGAAAACGAGAGGCAAATGGCGAATAATGTAATGCGGGAGATAAGGGTTTGTGATGGGTACTTGGTATGTTGACTTTTGCGTAGACATCCCCGGCAACGGCGCTAGAAATCCTTCTTGCTACCTCTTGAGCACTGCGTTGGTTTTCCCTTGAAGAGGAAAGGGTGATGCAGCAAAGTAGCGTAAGTATTTCCCTCAGTTTTTGAGAACCAAGGTATCAATCCAGTAGGAGGCTACACGCAAGTCCCTCGCACCTACACAAACAAATAAATCCTCGCAACCAATGCGATAAGGGGTTGTCAATCCCTACACGGCCACTTACGAGGGTGAGATATGATAGATATGATAGGATAATATTTTTGGTATTTTTGTGATAAAGATGCAAAGTAAACAAAGTAAATAAAAACGGCAAAAGAAATAGCTAAGTATTGGAAGATTAATATGATGGAAAATAGACCCGGGGGCCATAGGTTTCACTAGTGGCTTCTCTCAAGAGCATAAGTATTTTACGGTGGGTGAACAAATTACTGTTGAGCAATTGACAGAATTGAGCATAGTTATGAGAATATCTAGGTATGATCATGTATATAGGCATCACGTCCGAGACAAGTAGAACGACTCCTGCCTGCATCTACTACTATTACTCCACACATCGACCGCTATCCAGCATGCATCTAGAGTATTAAGTTCATAAGAACAGAGTAACGCTTTAAGCAAGATGACATGATGTAGAGGGATAAATTCATGCAATATGATAAAAAACCCCATCTTGTTATCCTCGATGGCAACAATACAATACGTGCCTTGCTGCCCCTACTGTCACTGGGAAAGGACACCGCAAGATTGAACCCAAAGCTAAGCACTTCTCCCATTGCAAGAAAGATCAATCTAGTAGGCCAAACCAAACTGATAATTCGAAGAGACTTGCAAAGATAACCAATCATACATAAAAGAATTCAGAAGATTCAAATATTTTCATAGATAAACTTGATCATAAACCCACAATTCATCGGTCTCAACAAACACACCGCAAAAGAAGATTACATCGAATAGATCTCCACAAGAGAGGGGGAGAACATTGTATTGAGATCCAAAAAGAGAGAAGAAGCCATCTAGCTAATAACTATGGACCCGAAGGTCTGAGGTAAACTACTCACACTTCATCGGAGAGGCTATGGTCTTGATGTAGAAGCCCTCCGTGATCGATGCCCCTTCTGGCGGAGCTCCGGAACAGGCCCCAAGATGGGATCTCGTTGGTACAGAAGGTTGCGGCGGTGGAATTAGGTTTTTGGCTCCGTATCTAATCGTTTGGGAGTACGTAGGTATATATAGGAGGAAGGAGTATGTCGGTGGAGCAACATGGCGCCCACGAGGGTGGAGGGCGTGCCCAGGGAGGGTAGGCGCGCCCCCCTTCCTCGTGGCTTCCTGCTTGATTTCTTGACGTAGGGTCCAAGTCCTCTGGATCATGTTCGTTCCGAAAATCACGTTCCCGAAGGTTTCATTCCGTTTGGACTCCGTTTGATATTCTTTTTCTGCTAAACTCTGAAATAGGCAAAAAAAACAGCAAATTCTGGGTTGGGCCTCCGGTTAGTAGGTTAGTCCCAAAAATAATATAAAAGTGGATAATAAAGCCCAATAATGTCCAAAACAGAAGATAATATAGCATGGAGCATTCAAAAATTATAGATACGTTGGAGACGTATCAGATACCCCTGAGCTAGTTGGTCAAGCTAAACAACAACTTGGAGAGTTGGAAGATAAGAGCTTTGTCCGACTTAGTTCATTTTAAGGGATATACTTTTGAGTGTGTGTTGAAGAAAGATGATATCTTCATCGATTGGTCCTCGGGATTAATTGTTGGGTCTATTGTCTTGTCCAGACTTTGATATGAGTATGGGCTGTCATCAAATCAAATCAGAACCAATGATATTCGTAATGTTGTCTTACTCGTGGTGGTTTCCTCAAGCATATGCCATTATATCTTTTGGTCTGACCAATACTATCACATTGTTCACATAATGGTGGGAGTCCAGTGATATGGAAATTCCAATGAGTTGCTGTTGAGCCCATCAGCAGCATTTTGTCTTCCCCATGGTTCGTGTTGAACATCCATCTAGTGTTGAAAACTTGTGTAAGCATTTTCTTCATGCCCCGTTCATGAAGTATATGTTTGGATGAAAGTAGTGACTTCCTCTAAGTTCACGTGTAATCGATGCAAGTTGCCGCTGTGAGGTCGAGAAAGGTTGTTTTTGTTTCCTCTGGTACCATCCCAAGTCAGTCATACATGTGCGAAGTATGCTATGGGTTGACAGGCTCGCTACCTCCATTCCATATGCATCTCTTAGTACCCCAAGACACTGATTGAATTGTTCCAGGAGAAGAAGTTCCTTCTTAAGAGCATGCCTTATGCAAGGACTTCGATATCCTCGTTGATGGTTCACCACCGAACTCGGTAGTGTTTTATTATAAGACTACTATGTGGCCATGCTTGTCCGGGACAGTGTGTTCACATGTATGTAGCAGGACCAGCTCATGTTTTGGAGCTTACTACCATAGTTCATTTCCTGGAAATCTCGCAACATCATCTCGTCGGTCTGTGTTGCAAACTTCCCTTTTCCGGACATGCTGTCTGAAATATCCTGTTACCAACCAGATCTGAATCTCAGGCGGATATGATGGTTGGAACTTCTCCAAGATCTATGATGTAGGCCCCGACAAGGTTGATGTTTTGGCCGACACACCTAGCCGGAGGATCTATCACTATAGTATCTTGATTGGGCAATTTGTCCATCTTCTCCACGAGGATTTCATGCGGCTTATTCTATAAGTTGTTCCTTAGGGATCCTTGTGCTCTCGGTTTCCTCGGTTATGTTATAACCTTTCCAAACAGTGGGCTCACTCTCTACTGTTGGGTTTCTCCCCAGTTACTAGAATCATTCCCAACATTTGCATTTTATTCCCATCTTGCACCGCCGTTGTGCCATCCTACCACGGGTTCCATCCATTTCCGATGATAAGTAGAGATCATCCATTACGTTGTCTTCAACAAGGTAGTCCACATCATCCATTCTAGTCAGGGTATGCCATTCTTTCGAACTCCTTCAAACGATTGCTCGAGATTTGCCCTAGGCTGGTATAGAGAATTTTATTGATCTTTGAATCAAAAGTAATTCTTTTTGCCACTTAAGGGATAATTCTACGAGTCATCCTTCTCTAGGGTGTCTCGTTATGGTATCATGGCAACTCAAATCCTCGCTACGTTGACAACCGTTCACCACCCTCTTAGGTGTGAAATTGTTGTCTACCTAGTGAACCCTCGTCATCGGTTCCACTCCCTCCCTCTAGATGTGTGTTTCGTGTCTCGGCTCAAGAGATGTTGCTATGTCTCATTCCGTGAGTTGATCCTGAGTTGTTCGATCTTCAAGAAGATCGATCCTTCTAGAGTTTCCTTTTCCTCTTGTTGTCATGTTGGCTGGAGTTCTCAGAGCAAGACGACGAGACAAGGATGGTGATTGAATCAACGCCTTTATGAAGTTCAACCTGGATCGTGAAGATTATGTTAGTTTGTGTCCCCCCCTTCATCTTACCCTACGCTTGAATCTCGGGACGAGATTCTTGTTTAGTGGGGGTGAGTCGTCACAGCCCTAGCTCAGCCCCTGTTGTCTTTGCTTGATCTTCATGTCATCATGTCTAAATTCAAATGAAATTTGAATTGAGGAATTTTCAAAGCCTTAGAAACCTTTTAAAAAAATGATCAACATTAAAATCTTCTCAAAGAAGCCCAAGAAAATGTTCTTGTTAAACCTTGAAAAATATTGGCAAGGATAAAATTCAAACCAATATTTTTGGAGGCTTTAAAATATTTATTTTGGGCCTTTGAATTAAATCAATAACATATTTGATTTGGACTTATTTCTGTTATATAAGAGATAAAGTTCAGATAATTTTTGTAAGTTGCATGTGGCCTTGGACTAGTTTCCTGAGCTCACACAAAAATTTATAGAAAGTTCTAAATGATTTGATGCTTCAAATCAAATCTAACAAACTACAGAAAATAGAAAACATAAAAGAAATGTTAGAGAGAGGAGAAAACCTTACCTGGCCACCTACCTGGCACAGCCCACCTGGCAGCCCACTGGCCGGCCCAGCACTGTGCTGGCCCGTGCCAGTCACCTGCTTCCTCTCGCCAGGCAGGCAGAGAGGAGCGCGCCCGCGCACACCGACCTCGCCACGCAGCTCCCTGCCCCTCTGCTTCGCCTGGACAGCGCGGCAACGCCTCGAAGCCCCTCCTCGGCACCGCCCCGACCCCGCCGACACCCCATTTTCCCCTGGCTCTCTCCTCGCCCTCTCCCCACCATGGCCGACGCAGCCGCAGCCGCACTACCGTCGTAGCCGCGGCCACTGTCGACTCCACGCCGTCTCGCCGTGTCTAGAAGCTCCGCCGTCCTCTTCTCCATCAAGCAGACCGAGCCCCGAGTGCTCGTTCACCCCGGAGCCACTGCACCGACCTCGCCCGACTCCGCCGTCGCCGGAGATCCCCTTCGCCGTCACCACTGCTCCAGCTCGTCCCTGACCTCGCCGTCTAGCTTGGTGCAACCGTCGTGAGCCCCTGCCCCTCCCCATCCTCTCCGTTCTCGCTCTCGAGCCCCGTAGCAACCGCACCAAGCTTCACCGCACGCGCTGCCGCCTCAGCTCGTCACCGACGTAGCTCCGGCCACCCAACGGCCACACCACCATGCCCACTAACCTCACCGCACCATGTAGGCCACGTAGGAGCTGACCCCGAGCCTCCACGATCACTGCACCGATGAGTTCGTCCTCATCCGAGCTCCGGCGTCCACCAAGGTCGTCGCCGGCGTCGTTTCCGGCGACCCCGAGCTCCACTTCCACCACCAAACGACGCGGCTTGCTCCGAGCTGCCCGTAGATGGCCTCCGCCGTCCTTTTGGTCGCCGGAATGCAAATCCCGCGCCCTCCGCCGTGTCTACTGCCGCCACCGTCTAAACACCGGCGCGTCAGCCCCAGTTGACCAAGGGGTTTGACCTTCCCCGGCTCAATGACAGGTGGGGCCGCCCTGCTAACTAACCTAGATTAGGATTAACTAAACCTAGCTAATTTAGTTTAGCTACTGACACGCGGGACCCACTGGTCAGTTTGACCTGGACCATCCCCGTTGACTGCTGAAGTCACCCTGACGCAATGCTGATGCAATAAATCATTTACTGGACTTATTCTTATACAGGAAATTCCAGAAAATGTTATAAACTTCAAAAAATCATAGAAATTAATCTATAGCTCAGAATGAAATAAATTATATATGAAAAATGATCAGAAAAATCCAATCTATCCATCTGTACTGGTTTCATGCATGTTTAAACAACTTAACCTTGCTGTTTAGATCAAAACATGATAATGCACTTTATAAGTTCTTGTTTGAATTTGAATTTGAACCTTTGGTTCAAATCAACTCAAACTCTTCTGTTCTTAGCCGCATTAGCTCAAATCACAGCATATTGACATGTAATGATCATGCATCCTATTGTGCATTGCATTGATTGTGTTCTTTCTCTGTTGCCGATATTTGTTCCCTCTCGATAGACGTGTTCCGACGACGTGATCGATGACACCGATGAAGAGGTACACTATCTTCAAAAGTGCCAGGCAAGCAAAACCCCCTTGTTCATTTCGATAAAATCCCACTCTCTCGCTCCTGCACTCTTTTACTGCATTAGGACAACAACGATTCAACTATTACATGCTGCGGTAGTTGAACCCCTTTTCCTCTGCATGACCTGTCATTGCCATAGTAAATAGATGAAACCTACTAGCATGAGTAGGAGTTGTTTGAGCCCTGATGTGCCTACTCATTCATGCTTGTTTGTCATGCCTGCTACTGCTTAGAGTTGAGTCAGGTCTGATTCATCAGGGATGAATTGGAGGTGTGTGAACATGTATTACTGTTGAGAGCTAAGTGTGTGAACACGATTTGGTAAAGGTATCGATGAGAGGCCATGTAGGAGTACATGGTGGGTTGTTTCATTGAAGCCGTCCTCAGGAACTGAGTTCTGTGTTTGTGATCCATGAATAGCTACTACCACACATTGGGATCCTTAATTGACTCTCTCGGCTTCTTAACCACCCTTGTCCTCTGTGCAGGAGTTGCAAGTAGTTTCTGTTGTTTGTAGTATGCTGGAGGCCGTGCGCAGCGCTGACCCGAGGGGTGGGCTGTGATGCGGTAGGCATGTGGCCGGGTATGCCGGGCGCCCGTTTGGTGTCGCGGAACCCTGTACACATCATTCGGGGCCGTATGTGGAAACCTCGACCGGACTCCCTGCGGATGGAACCTGAATAGGCGATAAACTTGGACTAGAGACTTGAGTGTTTAGGTAGGCCGTGGCCGACACCCTCGTTGGGCTTCCGCTTGAAGGTTGCCGAGTACATGTCGTGTAAACGGCGGTAAGTGGTGAGAGCGTGTGTGAAGAAGTACACCCCTGCAGGGTTAACATCATCTATTCGAATAGCCGTGTCCGCGGTAAAGGACTTCTGGGTTGCCTGTATAGTTCATAGGTAACTTGAAGTGGATACTCTAAAATACGCAAGATAAGCGTGAGTGCTACGGATGGCGTTCTCGTAGGTAGACGGGAGCGGATCCATAGTGCTGTATTGATTGGTGAATATGTGGACTTGTGTGCGCCACCTCAAAAGAGTTACTTCAGTCGTAGTTCAGGATAGCCACCGAGTCAAAGCTGGCTTGCTGCAGTTAAACTCCACTACCCCCTTTGTTGATACTGATGCATATGTAGTTAGTTCTGATGTAAGTCTTGCTGGGTACATTTGTACTCATGTTTGCCTATTTTATGTTTTTGCAGAGAGACGTCAATCTCGCTAGTAGTTCCGCGTGGACTTCGACGTTTAGCTTGCTACCTCAGCTACGGTCTTGTGCCCTTGGAAGGGTCTTGTAGATAGTCAGGCTTCTCAGCCTTCTTCATTTGTAGTTGTCTGTACTCAGACAAGTTAAGCTTCCGCATGTGCTTGTTGCTTGTATGCTCTGTATGTTGGGGTCATGAGACCCATGTTTGTAATACTTGGCTCCTCGGAGCCTAATGAATAAATACTTGAGTCATAGAGTTATGTTGTGATGCCATGTTGTATTTACACATATCGAGCATATTGTCTGTATGATTGAAATGCTTGTTATGTGTGGGATCCGGCAACCTAGTTGTTTATCCGTGGTAGCCTCTCTTATGGGGAAATGTAGTCTTGTGCTTCCATGAGCCATAGTAGTCCGCTACAGCCCGGTTCACCGGAGTCCTGCTAGCCCAGCACTACTACTCCGGAACACTTGACTGGCCGACATGTGATTCACCTCGTTCCTGTGTTTGTCCCTTCGGGGAAATGTCACGCGGTGACATCCGGAGTCCTGCCTAGCCTGCTACAGCCCGGGTTCTCGGAGTCCTGTTAGCCCAGTGCCACTTTGGATTCACACGCTGCTGACCGACATGCTCGATGTTGATTCATGTATGCCTGTCCCCATAAGTTAGTGCCACTTTGGGTTCACGACTAATCATGTCGGCCTGGGTTCTCTGTCATATGGATGCTAGCGACACTATCATATACGTGAGGCAAAAGGCGCAAACGGTCCCGGGCCATGGTAAGGCGACACCCGTGGGAATACCGTGCGTGAGGCCGCAAAGTGATATGAGGTGTTACAGGCTAGATCGGTGTGACTTAGAATCGGGGTCCTGACATAGATATTCTCATAAGTATGCTCAATTCTATCAATTGCTCGACAGTAATTTGTTCACCCACTGTAATACTTTTGCTCTTGAGAGAAGCCACTAGTGAAACCTATGGCCCCCGGGTCTATTCTCCATCATGTTAATCTTCCAACACTTAGCTATTTCTATTGCCTTTATTTTACTTTGCATCTTTATTTCTCTTTATCATAAAAATACCAAAAATATTATCTTATCATATCTATCAGATCTCACTCTCGCAAGTGACCATGAAGGGATTGACAACCCCTTTATTGCGTCCGTTGCGAGGTTCTTATTTGTTTGTGTAGGTGCGCGGGACTTGAGCATAGTCTCCTACTGGATTGATACCTTGGTTCTCAAAAACTGAGGGAAATACTTACGCTAGTTTACTGCATCACCCTTTCCTCTTCAAGGAAAAAACCAACGCAGTACTCAAGAGGTAGCAGTCCTCGCCTGGTCCGGGTCCTGGGGCGTCAGTCCACTCCACCACGAAGTCGGTGAGCGCGGCTAAGGGAGTCCTGGACTAAGGGGTCCTCGGGCGTCCACCTGTTAGCCATGGGCCGAACTGATGGGCTGTGAAGATACGAAGACCGAAGACTGCACCCGTGTCCGGATGGGACTCTCCTTGGCGTGGAAGGCAAGCTTGGCGACCGGATATGTAGATTCGTTTCTTTGTAACCGACCTTGTGTAACCCTAGATCCTCCCGGTGTCTATATAAACCGGGGGACTTAGTCCGGAAAGATATATACTCATTACCATAGTCATACAGGCTAGACTTCTAGGGTTTAGCCATTACGATCTCGTGGTAGATCAACTCTTGTAATACTCATATCCATCAAGATCAATCAAGCAGGAAGTAGGGTATTACCTCCATAGAGAGGGCCCGAACCTGGGTAAACATCGTGTCCCCTGTCTCCTGTTACCATCGACCTTAGACGCACAGTTCGGGACCCCCTACCCGAGATCCGCCGGTTTTGACACCGACATTGGTGATTTCATTGAGAGTTCCACTGTGCCGTCCCCAAAAGGTTCGATGGCCCCTTCAATCGTCAACGGTGATGCTGTCCAAGGAGAAACCTTCCTCCCCAGCCAGATCTTCGTGTTCGGCGGCTTCGCACTGCGAGCCAACTCGTTTGGCCGCCTGGAGCAGATCGATAGCTACGCCCCTGGCCATCAGGTCAGATTTGGGAGCTTGAATTACGTTGCGGACATCCGTGGAGATTTGATCTTCGCCGGATTCGAGACCGCGGCGACCGCTCCTGGTCACCTTGACGAACATGACCTAAATCTGTCGTCAGACCGCATCCAGGAGATAGCTCCTGTGACCACTCTGGCCTTAGATCCAGAGCACACTGCGGCATCCAAGGATCGGAGGCTGGACCCCAGCATGGAGGCCACAGACCCCCCGGCGTTGGAGCCGCACATGGACTTAACCTCACACAATATCTGTGTCACTGGAATCCCGGACTTGTCTCTGGTTATAAGTTCCAAACCATGTGAGCCCGCGGACGCCGAACTCGATCGTTCATCGATTTTCAAATTCAGCGCCGCAGACATCTTCCAGCACTCGCCTTTGGGCGATGTGCTAAACTCATTAAAGATCCTGTCCTTGGTGGGGGACTCGCAGCCGAGCTATGTCCGGTTCGAACTAGGGGCTGACGATCGAGAATTTTACTTCCCACCCGCCACCCACTTCATAGCCACTGTCGAGGACTTAACCGACATGCTTGATTACGGCTCCGAAGACATCGACGGTATGGACGACGATGCCGGCGGGGAGCAAGGACAAGACCCGCCATTCACTGGACGTTGGACGGCCACTTCCTCATATGACGTATACATGGTAGATATGCCCAAAAATAATAGCGGTGATGACAAGAAAACCCAGTGAAGGAGGACCCTCCTAAGACACAACCAAAGCGCCGGCGTCAACGGCGCCGCTCTAGATCACGCCACAGCAGAGACAACAATACCGGCACAGGAAATGACAACACTCCGGATGGTGCCGAAGACATAGAGGAGCCCGGGGAACAAACTTCCGAACAAGACCATCGGGAAGAGGGGCAATTCCGCCCAGACGAACAGGCCACGGAAGAAGACTCGGAGGACGGTAGTTACCATCCGCTCTCCGAGGAGGAGGTGAGCTTTGGCAACGAAGACTACATCATGCCCGAGGAACCTTTCGAGCAGGAGTGCTTCAAGCTTCAGCTAATAGCCACTGCGAGGAGCCTGAAAAAGAAGCAGTAGCAGCTTCAAGCTGATCAAGACCTGCTCAATGCCAGATGGACCGATGTCCTGGCAGCCGAAGAATACGACCTTAAACGACCAGCCAAAAGTTACCCAAGTGCAAATTGCTACCTCGGTTCGATGATGAGGCGCCAGACCCCGCACCAGCATCACGCAATGCGGTCGATCGGCCACCGCGCGGCTGGGATAAAACGCAACCCGAGCCGAAAAACAGATAGTTCCACCTCGCCGTAAAGGCAGGGATAAGATAGCTCGGGGCTATACATATGACCTTCGTCAAGACCTGGACAGCTGAGCAGGACATATAAGATAGATCTATGGATCGCGAGGACGTGCCTTGACACGCGACGACGACTACCTATTCGGACGTGACAAACCTAGTCATGCTCTAGCTGATAACCATAGACGGACTCCATCGGAGCTACGTCGCAACGAGGCTCGATATAGAGGCGCCGCACACCCTCTTTGCTTCACTGATGAAGTAATGGACCATGAATTCCCCAAAGGGTTCAAACCTGTCAATATTGAATCAGACGACGGTACAACCGATCCCGCGGTATGGATCGAGGATTTCATTCTCCACATTCACATGGCCCGCGGAGATGACCTCCATGCTATCAAATACCTCCCACTAAAACTCAAAGGGCCAGCTCGGCACTGGTCAAACAGCCTGCCTGAAAATTCCATCGGCAGCTGGGAGGACTTGGAAGAAGCCTTTCTCGACAACTTCCAAGGTACATATGTCTGGCCGCCGGACGCCGATGACTTAAGTCACATAGTTCAACAGCTCGGGTGTCAGCCAGGAAATTCTGGACTAGGTTCCTAACTAAAAAGAACCAGATCGTCGACTGTCCTGGTGCAGAAGCCCTAGCGGCCTTTAAACATAGCATCCATGACAAATGGCTCGCCCGCCACCTCGGCCAAGAAAAGCCAAAATCTATGGCTGCCCTCACGGCCCTCATGACCCGCTTTTGTGCGGGTGAGGACCGCTGGCTGGCTCGTCGTAAAAATACGGCCAGCGAGGGAGGCCCCTCCGAGGCTAAAAATAGCAGCAGCAAGCTCCGACGCAGTAGACACAAACGCCGAAGCAATGGCGATAACACAGATGAAACTGCTGCAAACGCCGGGATTCAGCGGCTCCAAGTCTGGCCAGCGGAAAAAGCCGTATCAAAGAAACAATCAGGGACCATCTAGCATGGACCGCATACTTGACCCTCCGTGCCAAATGCATGGCACCCCGCACAAACCAGCCAATCATACCAACAGAGATTGTTGGGTTTTTAAGCAAGCCGACAAGTTAAACGCCGAGAATAAGGAAAAGGGATCGCAGAGTGAGGACGATGACGAGGAGCCCCTGCAACCAACCACAGGGGGACAGAAGAAGTTTCCCCCTCAAGTCAAAACGGTGAACATGATATATGCTACACACATCCCCAAGAGGGAGCGCAAGCGCACACTAAGGGACGTCTATGCGATAGAGCCAGTCGCCCCAAAATTCAATCCATGGTCATCGTACCCGATCACTTTTGACCGTCGAGATCATCCGACCAGTATCCGGCACGGCGGATCAGCCGCACTAGTCCTAGAACCAATCATCAATGGATTCCACCTAACGCGAGTCCTCATGGACGGTGGCAGCAGCCTCAATCTGCTCTATCAGGACACAGTACGCAAAATGGGCATTAACCCATCACGAATCAAACCCACAAGGACTACCTTTAAAGGAGTCATACCAGGCGTAGAGGCCCGCTGTACGGGCTCAATCACACTAGAGGTCGTCTTCGGATCTCCGGATAACTTCCTAAGCGAGGAGTTAATCTTTGATATCGTCCCCTTTCGCAGCGGCTATCACGCACTGCTCGGACAAACCACATTTGCTCGATTCAATGCGGTACCTCACTACGCTTATCTCAAGCTCAAGATGTCGGACGACGTGGCGTCATAACAATCAATGTAAATACGGAACGCTCCCTCCGTACCAAGGAGCACACGATGGCCTAAGCAGCAGAAATACAGCGCAGCCTTTTCCAGCAGAACCTTAGTTCAGCGGCCAAGCCCCCAGACACCATTAAAAGAGTCCGGACTATTCCGCAGCAAGACAACCCGGCTCGTCAAGAGCTTAATTAGCAATTTGGCCTCCACCCCAGTCGCGATCAAACAGCGGCATTCGTACCGCGCGTACATAACTACGCACTCAAAATCCCATGGGCATTGACGGAGGCATAGCTAGCTCGCAATCCACTGTGTGGCTCGACCGACCCTAGGATTCACAAACCTTCACTTTTCCTTTTCATTTTGGGTTTTTCTCTTTTCGAGGTTTCTTCTGACAACCCGTTTGTCGAACACACAAAGGAGGCAAGGAGCTTTGACGTACAAGGGAATCCCCACGTGGTCTCTGCTAACGATTGCTATACCTGTTTTACATACCCGCACGCAGCTCGCTCTTGGTCATGGCATGTTAAATAGCCTTACTTGCTTATCGCATTACTTGTACAAGTACGCCTCGATGTATTAATCACATTACAATGGTAAATAAACGGTAGCGTCAGCTTATTACTTAATTTTCCCTTTTTCCTTACCTTTGTATTTATTACTCATTGCACACGTACACTCTGGTACATTTTACTTCACCAGGGGCTTTCGCACCCCGCAGTATGGCAATAATGTCCGAACACCTTTTTCAGTGCAGTTCAGCACCCCGAACTTATAGCATTATATGCATCGGCTCCGAATCATGTCTTTGGTCAATAGTTGGGTTGCCCGGCTCCTGTGCTTACTACCTTACGTTCCGCTATATCGGCTAGGGTAGTAAAGGGAGAACTACTGCGATTGTGTCCTGGTTCTTCCGGACGAGCGCTTCAGTAGAGAAAGCCGAAAACTGACTGTCATGATGCAGCGCGAGCTGGTCAGCTGTTCGAGAGGTTTCAAATCCTTAGAGATTTTTTCCGCTTTATGCGAGGAATCGGTTTCTTATCCGATCAGGTGCGTGTAACGCCCCAAGTTCGGCCTTCCGAATACAAGGGGCTTCGCCAAAATTCTCATTGTCAAACTCCTATGGCTAAGTGAGGGCGATAAAGGCCGTATAGTTTGATTGCCTTGTTCGTTGCGCTAAACACCTCCTTTAAGGACCAGAATATGGAGTAAAGAGTGTTTAGATTTATCCCGAACACCCCCGTACTATCTACGTGGGGGCAGAAGCCGACGACTGGCCAACCCTCAGATTTCATAAACGGCCACACGGGAGGTAAAATTTTAAAATCACAAGCATTATATTACATAACATCATTGTTCCATATTACAGGACAGGATAATACGAATGTTTTCATGGGAATATAACATCCTTCGTACATTGCTCCGCCACAAGGCGGGATCCCTCCAGGACACCATCAAAATATAACTCGGGTCGGCGGTGCTCCTTGCCCTCAGGCGGCCCCTCGGTCATTAGCTTCTTGGCATCCATCTTTGCCCAGTGCGTCTTGACGCAGGCAAAGGCCATCCGTGCACCTTCGATACAGACCGACCGCTTTATAACCTCAAGCCGTGGGTAGGCATCAACAAGCCACTTCACAAGTCCGAAGTAGCTGCTGGGTATAGGCGCGGCAGGTCATAGTCGGACTATCAGCTCCTTCATGGCTAGCTCGGCCGCCTTGTGCAGCTCGACCAGCTGTTTCAGCTGGTCGCTGAAGGACACCGGATGTTCTGGTCCAAGATATTGAGACCAGAACAGCTTCTCCGTAGAACTCCCTTCTTCGGCTCGATAGAACTCGGCAGTAGTTGATACGCTGCGCGGCAAATCCGTAAACGCCCCTGGAGAGCTCCAAATTCAGGTAAGTAAAAGGAACGCTTCCTTCATAGATTTGCTTTGCATAATGAAAGCCTTACCTGCCGCGATCTTCTTGGCCGCTTGGATTTCCTGAAGGGCGCTCTGGGCCTTGGCTCGAGCTTCTTGTGCACTCCGGCGGGCGTTCGTAAGTTGGGACGCTTGCGTCTTAGAATCACGCTCCAAGGACTCGTACTTCTTGACGGCGTCCTAGAGCTCTTGCTGGACCCCGCCGACCCGGGCCTCGTGCTTCTCGCGCGCGGCGCGCTCTTTGGCCGCTTTGTCCTCGGCCTTGGCTAACGCCTTCTTGAGGGCCGCCACCTCGATCGTGGCCCCTAACAAAGTTTATGACGCTTTAGTCAGCACGAAACATTCACCCTTCCTAAAATATACGCGCAGGTTACTGCATACCTTGGCTGTCCTCTAGCTGCTTCTTTACGAGGCCGAGCTCTTCGTTGGCCCACTCCAGGCTCTGCTTCAGGCCGGAGACCTCCGCAGTATGAGCGGCAGCAGCCAGCAGCGATGCCTGCTTATTCACATAGACATCTTATGTTAGACTCCTGCAAAAATTGTTTTGATCCTCTGTTCGGCTTTTTCTTTCCGAACACCGAACAGAGCATCAGGGGCTACTGTCCACACTGTGATATTCTTTCTACAATTATTACCCCAAAGCATGTTAAAAGGCTAGCGCAGGCCTCGGTCAGTCCGCTTTTGGCGGACTGAACCTTTTCGAT
The DNA here is from genome assembly GCF_018294505.1 of Triticum aestivum. Lineage (NCBI taxonomy): Eukaryota > Viridiplantae > Streptophyta > Magnoliopsida > Poales > Poaceae > Triticum > Triticum aestivum. Next base: position 165,308,978 of record NC_057799.1, on the reverse strand, counting down.
CACCGTACCCATAAGGACACGGTGCTCATCCACAATGGAGGCGCCTCGCAGCGCTTCCAACAGATTATCCGGTGCCTCTAGTTGGACAGAGGTCACCGGCGGAACAGGCACACTTCCTCCTTTCGGGAAAGGCCGTTCGCTGGACTCCGGAGCCATGTAGGTCTCCGGAATGGTACCCGGCTGAGGGCCGAATGGAACTTGGCTCCCATCACTAGTCCCCATGGGGGCTTTTTTCCCCCATGTGTCCGGCGGCCGAGGAGTCATCCTGGGGCGCCACCCTGACGATCTCCGGAACCTCCCCCCAGTCTGGGAAGGTCCTTTGGGACACCACCTCGTCATCACCCTTCGGCGAGACAGAGTGAGCGGGCGGCGGAGACATGCTAGCCATCTCCTTTGAGTCTAGCGAACCCTCTGTCGAGGATCGCGGGGAGCCATCGCGGGCCGGACTGGAATGGCATAATCTAAACATATTAATATTATAAAGTGGAAAGACTAGGTATTTGGATGTGCATAAGGTTTTTGGTACTTACGAGGCGGCCCGAGGCTTGGTCCGGGGCATTCGCTCCGGACTGCTATCAACATCCCATGTGGAGTTATCCGCTAGGGAGCCCTTCCCCCTCTTGGGCGCCTTTGCCTCCAGATTCGTGGAAGCCCCCCTTTTCTTCCGCCCCCCCTCGGGGGGGGGGGGATTCGCTTTCTTCCTCGTCATCTTCGGCAGCCGAATAGTCAGTCTCGTCTTCGGACGACATGTCCGAAGCACCCTTTCGGCGAAGGACACTCCTGGTCCCTTTGGCCGTTTTCTTGGCCTTCTTCTCCGGCACATCATAAGGCGCCGGAAACAACATCTTCGTCAGGAGTGGGGTTTCTTCGTCTTCGGGTAGCGGAGCCGGACAATTAATCCGCCCCGCTATGTCGGTCCAGGCCAAAAAAAGAAATTGATAGGAAGGCTTAGACTCCTTCCTCAAAATATGTCCGTAAAGGCTATACCTTGAAAACATGAAAATAACTTACCGAATTAGCCTGGCGCCTTAAGCTAAGCCCACGATCCTCGGTCATAGGTGGTGGTGTCTCGCCGGCCTTGAAGAGCACTTTCCATATGTCTTTGTGCGTCGTGCCGAAGAGCTCTAGCAGCGTCTGGTGCTTGGCCGGATCGAACTCCCACAAATAGCAGGTCTGGCGTTGGCACGGAAGGATCCGGCGAATGAGCATAACCTGGATCACATTGACAAGTTTGATCTCCTTGGTTATCATGTTCTGGACGCACGTCTGGAGCCCGATTAGTTCGTTCGAAGATCCCCAGGTCAGGCCCTTCTCTTTCCAGGAGGTGAGCCGCATCGGAACTCCGGATCAGAATTCGGGGGCCGCTGCCCAGTTGGTATTGCGCGGCTCGGTGATGTAGAATCACCCCGATTGCCACCCCTTCACCGTCTCCACAAAGGAGCCTTCGAGCCAGGTGACATTGGGCATCTTGCCCACCATGGCACCTCCGCACTCTGCTTGTTGGCCGCTCACCACCTTCGGCTTCACGTTGGAAGTCTTCAGCCATAGGCCAAAGTGAGGCGGGATGCGGAGAAAGGCCTCGCACACGACTATAAATGCTGAGATGTTGAGGATGAAGTTGGGGGCTAGATCATGGAAGTCCAGCCCGTAGTAAAACATCAGTCCGCGGACAAACGGGTGGAGAGGGAATCCCAGCCCACGGACGAAATGCGCGAGGAACACCACCCTCTCATGAGGCTCGGGGGTAGGGACGATATGTCCCTTGGCCGGGAGTCGGTGAACGATCTCCTTGGCCAGGTATCCGGCCTCTCGGAGCTCCTTGATATCTTTCTTCTTAACGGAGGAGGCCATCCACTTGCCTCCAGCTCCGGATCCGGACATGGTTGGAGTGCTTTCTCGGGCGGGAAAGCTAGAGCTTGGGCGCTGGAGCTCAAGAATGGATGGGCAGAGAAGGAGAAGGCGTGGGTGAATGGGACGAATCCTTATCCCCTTATAAAGGCCGAATGTCAAACGCCTCCCCACTCGCCTTAAAACTCGCCTATTCCCAAGGGCTGTGTAAACGGCACGGTTGGGTTACCCGCGCCCGTATTGATGAGAATCCCGCAATAAGGGGACACGATCTCTGCTTTGACAAGACGTGCCAATGGCAACCGCGTCTCGAAACATGGAGCGGCAGACGAAAAACGGTTCGAAATTATGACCGGAGACGTGATGTCATGTTACAAAAGTTGTCAGCGGATTGGACTTCGTGAAATTATATTCTCTCTCGGTTGTGTGGTGTGTGTGTTACAGGTCCGGACACATCATACGTCCGAAGACTATTTGGAGTTCGGAAGGAGGAACCCGCCTTGCAATGCCGAAGACAGATCTACGCGCCGGATACTTTGTCATTGAAGCCAGGTTCAGGGGCTACTGAGGGAGTCCTAGACTAAGGGGTCCTCGGGCATCCGGCCTGTTAGCCATGGGCCGGACTGATGGGCTGTGAAGATACGAAGACCGAAGACTGCACCCGTGTCCGGATGGGTCTCTCCTTGGCGTGGAAGGCAAGCTTGGCGACCGGATATGTAGATTCCTTTCTTTGTAACCGACCTTGTGTAACCCTAGATCCTCCCGGTGTCTATATAAACCGGAGGACTTAGTCCGGAAAGGAGAATACTCATTACCATAGTCATACAGGCTAGACTTCTAGGGTTAGCCATTACGATCTCGTGGTAGATCAACTCTTGTAATACTCATATCCATCAAGATCAATCAAAGAGGAAGTAGGGTATTACCTCCATAGAGAGGGCCCGAACCTGGATAAACATCGTGTCCCCTTTCTCCTGTTACCATCGACCTTAGACGCACAGTTTGGGACCCCCTACCCGAGATCCGTCGGTTTTGACACCGACAGCGGCACCCTTTGATGACCCTGGTGGTGCTGAACTCCAGCTAGAATGCCTGCATTCGATGTTCCACTCGGCGACCCTCTCTGCAGCATTGGGGCTCCGAAGCACCCTCTCCAGTGGGTAAGCTGAGATGACCTTAATGGGGTGGCCTTGGAAGTACTGGCGTAGCTTGCGTGAGGCAACGAGGAGTGCGAGCAGGAGCTTCTGTGGCATGGGGTAGCGTGCCCGCGCGTCATGCAGTATCGTGCTAACGAAGTACACCGGGTGCTCGATGAGGGCAGATGTGTTGGTGGAGTCCGAGACCTCCTGAGGCTGGGGCACTTCCTGAGGCTAGGGGACCTCAGGAGCTTGGTCATTTGTTGGGGCAACCGCGGCCTCAGGAGCGTCGTCTGGTGGAGCCTGGTCATCTGTTGGCGCCGCCGAGGATTCTGGGACACCGTCTTGGGGCTGCATCATCTCAACCGAGTGTGCGGCGTCATGTGGCAGGTCCTTGGCCTGGCGCTCTTCCCAGACGGCCACCAGCGCTGCGCTAGCTAAGTGAGGCATGGCGTCCAGGTAAAGCACCAGGGGCTCGAGAGGACGTGGCGCCACCATCACTGGTGGGCTGGTGAGGTATCTCTTGAGGTCTTGAAATGCCGCATCAGCCTCCGGAGTCCAGTCGAACGACCCCTTCTTCTTCATCAGCTTGAAGAACGGGAGGGCGCTATTGGTGTCAAAACCGGCGGATCTTGGGTAGGGGGTCCCGAACTGTGCGTCTAAGGTCGATGGTAATAGGAGACAGGGGACACGATGTTTACCCAGGTTCGGTCCCTCTCTATGGAGGTATGCTACCTCTTGAGCACTGCGTTGGTTTTTCCCTTGAAGAGGAAAGGGTGATGCAGTAAAGTAGCGTAAGTATTTCCCTCAGTTTTTGAGAACCAAGGTATCAATCCAGTAGGTGACCACGCGCGAGTCCCACGCACCTACACAAACAAACAAGAACCTCACAACCAACGCGATAAAGGGGTTGTCAATCCCTTCACGGTCACTTACGAGAGTGAGATCTGATAGATATGATAGGATAATATTTTTGGTATTTTTATGATAAAGAGTAAATAGAGATGCAAAGTAAAATAAACGGCAATAGAAATAACTAAGTGTTGGAAGATTAATATGATGGAAAATAGACCCGGGGCCATAGGTTTCACTAGTGGCTTCTCTCAAGAGCATAAGTATTACGGTGGGTAAACAAATTACTGTCGAGCAATTGATAGAATTGAGCATAGTTATGAGAATATCTAGGTATGATCATGTATATAGGCATCACGTCCACGACAAGTAGACCGAAACAATTCTGCATCTACTACTATTACTCCACACATCGACCGCTATCCAGCATGCATCTAGAGTATTAAGTTCATAAGAACAGAGTAATGCTTTAAGTAAGATGACATGATGTAGAGGGATAAACTCATGCAATATGATATAAACCCCATCTTTTTATCCTTGATGGCAATAATACAATACGTGCCTTGCTGCCCTGCTGTCACTGGGAAAGGACACCGCAAGATTGAACCCAAAGCTAAGCACTTCTCCCGTTGCAAGAAAGATCCATCTAGTAGGCCAAACCAAACTGATAATTCGAAGAGACTTGCAAAGATAACCAATCAAACATAAAAGAATTCAGAGAAGATTCAAATATTGTTCATAGATAAACTTGATCATAAACCCACAATTCATTGGTCTCGACAAACACACCGCAAAAGAAGATTACATCGAATAGATCTCCACAAGAATCGTGGAGAACTTTGTATTGAGATCCAAAAAGAAAGAAGAAGCCATCTAGCTAATAACTATGGACCCGAAGGTCTGAGGTAAACTACTCACACATCATCGAAGGGGCTATGGTGTTGATGTAGAAGCCCTCCGTGATCAATGCCCCCTCCGGCAGGACGCCGGAAAAGGCCCCAAGATGGGATCTCACGGGTACAGAAGGATGCGGCGGTTGGAATTAGGTTTTCGTGGATGCTTCTGTTGGTTTGGGGTACGTAGGTATATATAGGAGGAAGAAGTACGTCGGTGGAGCAACGTGGGGCCCCACGAGGGTGGAGAGCGTGCCTGGGGGGGTAGGCGTGCCCCCTGCCTCGTGCTCTCCTCGTTGCTTTCTTTATGCGGACTCCAAGTCCTCTGGATCACGTTTGTTCCGAAAATCACGTCCCCGAAGGTTTAATTCCGTTTGGACTTCATTTGATATTCTTTTCTGCGAAACACTGAATAGGCAAAAAAATAACAATTTGGGCTAGGCCTCCGTTAATTGGTTAGTCCCAAAAATAATATAAAAGTGTATAATAAAGCCCATTAAACATCCAAAACAGAAATATATAGCATGGAACAATCAAAATTATAGATACATTGGAGACATATCAAGCATCCCCAAGCTTAATTCCTGCTCCTCCTCGAGTAGGTAAATGATAAAAACAAATTTTTTGATGTGGAATGCTACCTAACATAATTATCCATGCAATTTTCTTTTATTTTGGCATGAATATTCAGATCCATAAGAATTCAAAACAAAAGTTTAATATTGACATAAAAACAATAATACTTCAAGCATACTAATAAAGAAATCATGTTTTCTCAAAATAATATGGCCAAAGAAAGTTATCCCCTACAAAAACCATATAGTCTGGATTGCTCCATGTTCATCACACAAAGTATTAAATCATGCACAACCCCGATGACAAGCCAAGCAATTGTTTCATACTTTTTATGTTTCAAACCTTTTCAACTCTCACGCAATACACGAGCGTGAGCCATGGATATAGCTCTATAGGTGGAATAGAATATGGTGGTTTGTGAGAAGACAAAAAAGGAGATAGTATCACATCAACTAGGCGTATCAATGGGCTATGGTGATAACCATCAATAGATATCAATGTGAGTGAGTAGGGATTGCCATGCAACAGATGCACTAGAGCTATAAGTGTATGAAAGCTCAAAAAAGAAACTAAGTGGGTTGTGCATCCAACTCGCTTGCTCATGAAGACCTCGGGCATTTGAGGAAGACCCTCATTGGAATATACAAGCCAAGTTTATAATGAAAATTCCCAGTAGTATATGGAAGTGACAAAATGAGGAGACTCTCTATCATGATGATCATGGTGCTACTTTGAAGCACAAGTGTGGAAAAGGATAGTAACATTGTCCCTTCTCTCTTTTTCTCTCATTTTTTGTGGGCTTCTTTGGCCTCTTTTTTTTTGGGATTCTTTGGCCTCATTTTTTTTATTAAGTCGGAGTCTCATCCCGACTTGTAGGGAATCATAGTCTCCATCATCCTTTCCTCACTTGGGACAATGCTCTAATAATGATGATCATCACACTTTTATTTACTTACAACTCATGAATTACAACTCGATACTTAGAACAAGATATGACTCTACGTGAATGCCTCCAGCGGTGTACTGGGATATGCGATGAATCAAGAGTGACATGTATGAAAAATTATGAATGGTGGCTTTGCCACAAATACAATGTCAACTACATGATCATGCAAAGCAATATGACAATGATGGAGTGTGTCATAATAAACGGAACGGTGGAAAGTTGCATGGCAATATATCTCGAAATGGCTATGGAAAGCCATAATAGGTAGGTATGGTGGCTGTTTTGAGGAAGATATAAGGAGGTTTATGTGTGATAGAGCGTATCATATCACGGGGTTTGGATGCACCGGCGAAGTTTGCACCAACTCTCAAGGTGAGAAAGGGCAATGCACGGTACCGAAGAGGCTAGAAAATTGCGAAAAGGTAAGTGTGCATATAATCCATGGACTCACATTAGTCATAAAGAACTCATATACTTATTGCAAAAATTTATTAGCCCTCGAAGCAAAGTACTACTACGCATGCTCCTAGGGGAAGGGTTGGTAGGAGTTAACCATCGCGCGATCCCGACCGCCACACAAAGGATGACAATCAACAAATACCTCATGCTCCGACTTCGTTACATAACGGTTCACCATACGTGCATGCTACGGGAATCACAAACTCCAACACAAGTATTTCTCAATTTCACAATTACTCAACTAGCACAACTATGATATTACCACCTTTATATCTCAAAACAATTATCAAGCATAAAATTTCTCATGATATTATAATTAAATCAAATTGCCATGCTGTTTTAAGACTCTCAAAATAATATAAGTGACGCATCAGAGATCAATAGTTTCTATAAAACAAATCCACCACCGTGCTCTAAAAGATATAAGTGAACCATTAGAGCAAAAACTATATAGCTCAAAAGATATAAGTGAAGCAAATAGAGTATTCTAATAAATTCCGATTTATGTGTGTCTCTCTCAAAATGTGTGTACAGCAAGGATGATTGTGTTAAACTAAAAAGCAAAGACTCAAATCATACAAGACTCTCCAAGCAAAACACATATCATGTGGTGATTAAAAATATAGCTCCAAGTAAAGTTACCGATGGAAGTAGACGAAAGAGGGGATGCCTTCCGGGGCATCCCCAAGCTTTTTCTTTTTGGTGTCCTTAGATTATCTTGGGGTGCCTTGGGAATCCCCAATCTTAGGCTCTTGCCACTCCTTGTTCCATAATCCATCAAATCTTTTACCCAAAACTTGAAAACTTCACAACACAAAACTTAGCAGAAAATCTCGTGAGCTCCGTTAGTGAAAGAAAACAAAATACCACTTCAAGGTACTGTAATGAACTCATTCTTTATTTATATTGGTGTTAAACCTACTGAATTACAACTCTTCTATGGTTTATAAACTATTTTACTAGCCATATATTCATCAAAATAAGCAAACAACACACGAAAAACAGAATCTGTCAAAAACAGAACAGTCTGTAGTAATCTGTAACTAAAGCAAACTTCTGGAACTCAAAAACATCTACCAAAATAGGAAGGCCTAGAAAATTTGTTTATTGATCTGATGCAATTGGAATCAGTATTTTATCACATTCTGGTGATTTTTAACAATTGTTTTCGTGAACAGAAAGTTTCTGGAATTTTCAGCAAGATCAAATAACTATCATCCAAGAAGATCCTACAGGTTTAACTTGGCACAAACACTAATTAAAACATAAAAACAAATCTAAACAGAGGCTAGAACAAATATTTATTCCTAAACAGAAGCAAAAAGCAAAAATCTAAAATAAAATTGGGTTGCCTCCCAACAAGCGCTATCGTTTAACGCCCCTAGCTAGGCATTGAGATTTCAATGATGCTCACAAGAAAGACAAGAATTGAAGCACAAAGAGAGCATCATAAAACACGTGACAAACACATATAAGTCTAACATACTTCCTATGCATAGGCATCTTATAGGCAAACAAATTATCATAGCAAGCAAAAACTAGCATATGCAAGGAAGCGGAAAGAAACAATAGCAATCTCAACATAACGAGAGGTAATTTATTATGATGAAAATTTCTACGACCATATTTTCCTCTCTCATAATAATTACATGTGGGATCATAAGCATATTCAACAAAATAGCTATCACATAAAATATTTTCAACACGATCCACATGCATGCAAAGTTGACACTCTTCCAAAATAGTGGGATTATTATTAACTAAAGTCATGACCTCTCCAAACCCACTTTTATCAAAAATTTCATAAGATTGAACATTCTCCAAATATGTGGGATCTAAAGTTGACACTCTCCCAAACCCACTTTCAATACTATTGCAAATACTAATATCAATCTCATATTCATCATGGGGCTTAAATAAATTTTCAAGGTCATAAAAAGAATCACCCAAATCATGATCATTGCAACAAATAGTAGACATAGAAAAACTAGCATCCCCAAGCTTAGGGTTTTGCATATTATTAACACAATTGGCATTAAGGGAATTTATAACAACATCATTGCAATCATGCTTTTCATCGAAGGAACTACCAAGTATGGGTGCAATAGCAACAATCTCATGTTTAACATAAGGAACTATATCAAATTCATCTTCATAAATATTGGCATCATGGCCGCAAGAATAGCAAGCATCATGTTCATCAAGGGATATTTCAATCAAATCATAGGAATCATCATTATCTATAGATTCATGCATATCATTATTTTCTTCCAAAGCAACGGTCATTCTCTCAATAAATTCTTTGACATAGACATTATGAGCATAGTTTTCATAGCAATATTTAAGTATGTCAAAAAATTTAGATTCGTAGAGAGTAATGTCATACTTTTCAATCAAAGAAGCAACTTCATAAGCACCCTTAAAAGCAACAAATTCTTCAATTTGTTCGATATCATAGTAACCATAAACACCCTTTGCATAAGAAGATAAGATTTCATTTTCATTAAACTCACATAGGTACGGAAGGTGTTTTTTAGGGTTCTTAGAGCAACAAGTAAAATCACAAATTTCACAAAGATTCCAAGCATAACACATCAATCTGTTTATTTGATTCCATAAGAATTTCCCTTTTTCAGACAAACGGTGACGCACAAAATGAGCATGCTCATCTAAAGATTTCCCATCAACTAGGCTAGTTGGGGTTTCAGCACGAGCGCATAAGGATCGAAGATGATCCAAGTAGAACACTTTAAGTGGATCCATATCAATAGATTTTTAGCAAGCAAAGATGCAAGCAAATAGAAGGCACATGGTAACACAAGCAAACAATAGATCTGGCGAGAAAAAGGCAAACAAAAAAGAGGGCGAATAAAACGGCAAGGGTGAAGTGGGGGAGAGGAAAACGAGAGGCAAATGGCAAATAATGTAATGCGAGGGACATGAGTTTGTGATGGGCACTTGGTATGTCTTGACTTGTGCGTAGACTCCCCGGCAACGGCGCCAGAAATCCTTCTTGCTACCTATTGAGCATTGCGTTGGTTTTTCCCTTGAAGAGGAAAGGGTGATGCAGTAAAGTAGCGTAAGTATTTCGCTCAGTTTTTGAGAACCAAGGTATCAATCCAGTAGGAGACCACGCGCGAGTCCCACACACCTACACAAACAAACAAGAACCTCGCAACCAATGCGATAAAGGGGTTGTCAATCCCTTCACTGTCACTTACGAGAGTGAGATCTGATAGATATGATAGGATAATATTTTTGGTATTTTTATGATAAAGAGTAAATAGAGATGCAAAGTAAAATAAACGGCAATAGAAATAACTAAGTGTTGGAAGATTAATATGATGGAAAATAGACCCGGGGGCCATAGGTTTCACTAGTGGCTTCTCTCAAGAGCATAAGTATTACGGTGGGTAAACAAATTACTGTCGAGCAATTGATAGAATTGAGCATAGTTATGAGAATATCTAGGTATGATCATGTATATAGGCATCACGTCCGCGACAAGTAGACCGAACGATTCTGCATCTACTACTATTACTCCACACATCGACCGCTATCCAGCATGCATCTAGAGTATTAAGTTCATAAGAACAGAGTAATGCTTTAAGTAAGATGACATGATGTAGAGGGATAAACTCATGCAATATGATATAAACCCCATCTTTTTATCCTCGATGGCAACAATACGATACGTGCCTTGCTGCCCCTGCTGTCACTGGGAAAGGACACCGCAAGATTGAACCCAAAGCTAAGCACTTCTCCCATTGCAAGAAAGATCAATCTAGTAGGCCAAACCAAACTGATAATTCGAAGAGACTTGCAAAGATAACCAATCATACATAAAAGAATTCAGAGAAGATTCAAATATTGTTCATAGATAAACTTGATCATAAACCCACAATTCATCGGTCTCGACAAACACACCGCAAAAGAAGATTACATCGAATAGATCTCCACAAGAATCGTGGAGAACTTTGTATTGAGATCCAAAAAGAGAGAAGAAGCCATCTAGCTAATAACTATGGACCCGAAGGTCTGAGGTAAACTACTCACACATCATCGGAGAGGCTATGGTGTTGATGTAGAAGCCCTCCGTGATCAATGCCCCCTCCGGCAGGACGCCGGAAAAGGCCCCAAGATGGGACCTCACGGGTACAGAAGGTTGCGGCAGTGGAATTAGGTTTTCATGGATGCTTCTGTTGGTTTGGGGGTACGTAGGTATATATAGGAGGAAGAAGTATGTCGGTGGAGCAACGTGGGCCCCACGAAGGTGGAGGGCGCGCCTGGGGGGTAGGCGCGCCCCCTGCCTCGTGCTCTCCTCGTTGCTTTCTTTACGTGGACTCCAAGTCCTCTGGATCACGTTTGTTCCGAAAATCACGTTCCCGAAGGTTTCATTCCGTTTGGACTTCGTTTGATATTTTTTTTCTGCGAAACACTGAAATAGCCAAAAAAACAGCAATTTGGGCTAAGCCTACGGTTAATAGGTTAGTCCCAAAAATAATATAGAAGTTTATAATAAAGCCCATTAAACATCCAAAACAGAATATAATATAGCATGGAACAATAAAAAATTATAGATATGTTGGAGACGTATCAAGGTAATACCCTATTTCCTGCTTGATTGATCTTGATGGATATGAGTATTACAAGAGTTGATCTACCGCGAGATCATAATGGCTAAACCCTAGAAGTCTAGCCTGTATGACTATGGTAATGAGTATATATCTTTCCGGACTAAGTCCTCCGGTTTATATAGACACCGGGAGGATCTAGGGTTACACAAGGTTGGTTACAAAGAAAGGAATCTACATATTCGGTCGCCAAACTTGCCTTCCACGCCAAGGAGAGTCCCATCCGGACACGGGTGCAGTCTTCGGTCTTCGTATCTTCACAGCCCATCAGTCCGGCCCATGGCTAACAGGCCGGACGCCCGAGGACCCCTTAGTCCAGGACTCCCTCAGTAGCCCCTGAACCTGGCTTCAATGACAAAGTATCTGGCACGTAGATCTGTCCTCGGCATTGCAAGGCGGGTTCCTCCTTCCGAACTGTACCCGAAATAGTCTTCGGACATATTGATGTGTCCGGATCTGCAACACACACACCACACACAACCGTAGAGAGAATATAATATTTCATGAATCCCATCCGCTGACAACTCCTTCTAATATGACATCACGTCTACCCGGTCATAATTTCGAACCGTCTTCCGTCTGTCGCTCCACGTTTCGAGACGCAGTTGCCATTGGCACATCTTGTCAAAGCAGGGATCGTGTCCCCTTATTGCGGGATCCCCATCAATACGGACGCGGGTAACCCAACCGTGCCGTTTACATAGCCCTTGGGAATAGGCGAGTTTTAAGGCGAGTGGGGAGGCGTTTGACATTCGCGGACTTATTAAAGGGATAAGAATCCGTCGCCATCTACCCACGCGTTCTCCTTTCACTGCCCATCCATTCTAGACCTCCAGCGCCCAAGCTCTAGCTTTCCCCGCCCTAGAAAGCACTCCAAACATGTCCGGATCCGGAGCTGGAGGCAAGTGGACGGCCTCCTCCGTTAAGAAGAAAGATATCAAGGAGCTCTGAGAAGCCGGATACCTGGCCAAGGAGATCGTTCACCGACTCCCGGCCAAGGGACATATCGTTCCTACCCCTGAACCTCAAGAGAGGGTGGTGTTCCTTGCGCATTTCGTCCGTGGGTAGGGATTCCCTCTCCACCCGTTTGTCTGCGGACTGATGTTTTACTACGGGCTGGACTTCCATGATTTGGCCCCCAACTTCATCCTCAACATCTCAGCATTTATAGTCGTGTGCGAGGCCTTTCTCCGCATCCCACCACACTTCGGCCTATGGCTGAAGACTTTCAACGTGATGCCGAAGGTGGTGAGCGGCCAACAAGCAGAGTGCGGAGGTGCCATGGTGGGCAAGATGCCCAATGTCACCTGGCTCAAAGGCTCCTTTGTGGAGACGGTGAAGGGGTGGCAATCGGGGTGGTTCTACATCACCGAGTCGCGCGATACCAACTGGGCAGTGGCCCCCGAATTCCAATCCGGAGTTCCGATGCGGCTCACCTCCTGGCAAGAGAAGGGCCTGACCTGGGGATCTTCGAACGAGCTAACTGGGCTCCAGACGTGCGTCCAGAACATCATAACCATGGAGATCAAACTTGTCAATGTGATCCAGGTTATGCTCATTCGCCGGTTCCTTCCGTGCCAACGTCGGACCTGCTATTTGTGGGAGTTCGATCCGGCCAAGCACCAGACGCTGCTAGAGCTCTTCGGCACGACGCGCGAAGACATCTGGAAAGTGCTCTTCAAGGCCGGCGAGACACCACCGCCTACGACCGAGGATCGTGGGCTTAGCTTAAGGCGCCAGGCTAATTCGTTAAGTTCTTTTCATGTTTTCAAGGTATAGCCTTTACGGACATATTTTGAGGAAGGAGTCTAAGCCTTCCTATCAATTTCTTTTTTAGGCCTGGACCGACATAGCGGGGCGGATTAATTGCCCGGCTCTGTTTGGCCTCGTAACAGTGTGGACAGTAGCCCCTGATGCTCTGTTCGGTGTTGGGAAAGAAAAAGCCAAACAGAGGATCAAAACAATTTTTGCAGGAGTCTAACATAAGATGTCTATGTGAATAAGCAGGCGTCGCTGCTGGCTGTTGCCGCTCATACTGCGGAGGTCTCCGGCCTGAAGCATTGCCTGGAGGGGGCCAATGAAGAGCTCGGCCTCGTAAAGAAGAAACTGGAGGACACCCAAGGTATGCAGTAACCTGCGCGTATATTTTAGGAAGGGTGAATGTTTCGTGCTGACTAAAGCGTCATGAACTTTGTTAGGGGCCACGACCGAGGTGTCGGCCCTCAAGAAGGCGTTAGCCGAGGCCGAGGACAAAGTGGCCAAGGAGCACGCCGCGTGCGAGAAGCACGAGGCTCGGGTCGGCGAGGTCCAGCAAGAGCTCCAGGACGCCGTGAAGAAGTACGAGTCCTTGGAGCGTGATTCTAAGACGCAAGCGTCTGAACTTGCGAACGCCCGCCGGAGCGCACAAGAAGCTCGAGCCGAGGCCTAGAGCGCCCTTCAGGAAGTCCAAGCGGCCAAGAAGATCACGACGGGTAAGGCTTTCATTATGCAAAGCAAATCTGTGAAGGAAGCATTCCTTTTCCTTACCCGAATAGGGAGCTGTAACGCCCATGATGCGGCTATATCTCCCACGTGTCGAGGCACGACTTAGAGGCATAACCGCATTGTGGTTTTTTCGCAAGAAGGGTCATCTTCACACAATCCCATGTAATGAACAAGAATGGGATAAAGAGTTGGCTTACAATCGCCACTTCACACAATACATAAATAAATTCATACATCATCCAAAATCCACACATAGACCGACTACGGTCAAATCCAAATGAAAAGAAGATAACCCCAAAAGCTAGATCCCCGATCGTCCCAACTGGGCTCCACTACTGATCATCAGGAAACGAAACATAGTAACGACCACGTTCCTCGTCGAACTCCCACTTGAGCTCGGTTGCGTCATCTGCACTTGCATCGTCGGCACCTGCAACTGTTTTGGTAGAATCTGTGAGTCACGAGGACTCAGCAATCTCACACCCGCGAGATCAAGACTATTTAAGCTTATAGGAAAGGATGGTGTAATGAGGTGGAGCTGCAGCAGGCACTAAGCATATATGGTGGCTAACATACGCAAATGAGAGCAGGAAGAGAAGCAACGCAACGGTCGCGAAGCTAGAAATGATCAAGAAGTGATCCTAAAACTACTTACGTTCATGCATAACTCAAACCGTGTTCACTTCCCGGACTCCGCCGAGAAGAGACCATCACGGCTACACACACACGGTTGATGTATTTTAATTGAGTCAAGTGACAAGTTCTCTACAACCGGACATTAACAAATTCCCATCTGCCCCATAACCGCGGGCACGGCTTTCGAAAGATAATACCCTGCAGGGGTGTCCCAACTTAGCCCATTATAAGCTCTCACGGTCAACAAAGGATAAACCTTCTCCCGGGAAGACCCGATCAGTCTCGGAATCCCGGTTTACAAGACATTTCGACAATCGTAAAACAAGACCAGCAAAGCCGCCCGATGTGCCGACAAATCCCGATAGGAGATGCACATATCTCGTTCTCAGGGCACACCGGATGAACACTACGTACAACTAAAACCAGCCCTCGAGTTTCCCCAAGGTGGTGCTGCAAGTGGCTCTAGTTTGGACCAGCACTCAGAGGAACACTGGCCCGGGGGTTTAAATAAAGATGACCCTCGGGCTCGCGAAAACCCAAGGGAAAAAGGCTTAGGTGGCAAATGGTAAACCAAGGTTGGGCCTTGCTGGAGGAGTTTTATTCAAGGCGAACTGTCAAGGGGGTCCCATAAATCACCCAACCGCGTAAGGAACGCAAACTCAAGGAACATAATACCGGTATGACGGAAACTAGGGCGGCAAGAGTGGAACAAAACACCAGGAATAAGGCCGAGCCTTCCACCCTTTACCAAATATATAGATGCATTAATTAAATAAGAGATATTGTGATGTTCCAAAATATCCATGTTCCAACATGGAACCAACTTCAACTTCACCTGCAACTAGCAACGCTATCAGAAGGGCTGAGCAAAAGCGGTAACTTAGCCAAACAACGGTTTGCTAGGAAAGGATGGTTAGAGGCTTGACATGGCAATATGGGAGGCATGATATAGCAAGTGGTAGGTAGCGCAGCATAGCAATAGAACGAACAACTAGCAAAGCAAAGATAGAAGTGATTTCCAGGGTATGGTCATCTTGCCTGCAAGGTTCTCAGAGTTGTCGAAAGCTTGATCCTCGTAAGCATACTCAACAGGTTCCTCGTTCACGAACTCATCTCCCGGCTCTACCCACAGCAAGAACACAAGCAATGGAACCACAATCAATCACGGGAAATGCACAAGCAACATGATGCACTACATGCATGATATGCGATGCATATGCGTGCTCCGGAAGAAAAAAGGATGAACAAGGCAGTCACTTGGCAAACCAAGTATGCCACTGGAAAGATGAGATGATTTCGGTCAAAATCGATATAAAGATCACCGGAAACGGATGCACGGTTTGCAAATGGCAAGCAAAACAAGAATGACACGATTCTGCGATTAATAGCATGATAGCACTTAGAATACATCAAATAACTATGCTACAGCACTCCAACATAGCAACAAAGCATATGGCAGTAATCTACAAGAGATTCTTGACAAAAGATGAACACTGAGCTACGGCTAGATCACACAATAACAGGTTCAAACAAGCATGGCAAAAGTGCAAAAGATATCAGGTTCACAGACTTGGTGAAATTACTGGACATGGCTGAAACAGCATCAGGTAGCAATGTTCAGAGCAAGCAAAACACATGCTATAGGAACTTAGCAATAGCAACACAAGGCCTGGTATGAATCTACTAAATGCATATAACAAAAGTCCCTTACTGACCATGAGCCAAAAAGGACCAGAAGATATGATGCAACCATGTAAACATAGTAAGTTTCGTTAACAGGTTTCAGACTTAGCAGAAAACAGAGCATGGCAGAAACAGTAATATGAAGGCATCTTGGTGAGCTTGATTCACTCAACACAAAGCAGTGCATGACAAAACAAGCATACCTACAGCAAGATGGCATGTTTATGAAGCTATCCATGGCAAGAGAAAATACATAGCATATATGGATCAACTACAACAACCTTGGCAAAATTGAATATCATGTTAAGAATCTGCCAGGAATATTTTATAGCAAAAGTAGAGCAAAATTAAGACATGCTATGGCACTCCATAATTGCAAACAGGGGCATGGATGGATAGAGAATAACCATATATACAAAACATCCTTACTGAATATGCCCAAAAGAGGCATGGATCTCTCTGTAGACACATGGATACATGGCAACAAAATAACAGCAGACACAGACTTAGCAAAATTCGAAGTCCCTGAAAACAGAAACATCACGAAGCCTAGTTTGCATGCTTGTGCTAGTCACCACATAGATCACAAAAATACATGGCATACACCTCTGTAAAGATGGCATGGCATAGATCAAAACACCTGTAGAGCTCATGCCCATAAGATGCACACATCAAATGCAACAAAGTTAACAAAACACCAAGTTCTGATAAGTAACAACGGTAAACATCATATAGCACTCTTGCACCAGAGATTTGGACATCAAGATGGACTCAAACGAGCATGACACAATGGAACAAAATGAAGAGCATCTCGTGACGAACATTTCGATATATCATGCACGCAAAACGGAGCAGTATGCAATGAGATATGATGCGATGAAAATGAGCACATAATGTGAAAATATTCGGGACGGGATTTTCGGGGTCAACCTTGCTGGATCTGGATCTGGCACGGAAGCCGAGGACGGCCGGGCTGCTCGCCGGAGTTGGGGAAGAGGAGGCCGGAGCTTGGAGAGGTCACCGGGGTACTTGCCGGAGAGGGGAGAGGAGGCGCCGGCGGGCGAGGACGGACGCGAGCACGGACGCCGAGGCTTGACGGCGGCGGACGGCGCACGCGGTGAGCTCGCCGGCGGCGGCGCTGGAGATCGGCGGCGGGCTTGGCGCGGGGCGTGGAGGAGGAGCTCGGGCGGCGGGGCGGCCCGCGGGAGGGCGCACGGGCCGCGGGGGCCTCTCGCGGGCTTCGCTGGCCGGCGGCGGTGGGCGGCGGCGCTGCCACGTGTCGTGCCTCGATTGGTCGGGCGCGGCAGCGGGATTCGTCCGGCGCCGGGCGGACGTGTCCGGCGCGCGGAGGGAGCGGGGCTAGGGTTTGATCTGCGCGAGAATTCCGGGAGAGACACATATTTATAGGTAGAGGGAGCTAGGAGACTCCAAATGGAGTGCGGTTTTCGCCCACACGATCGTGATCGAACGACCGAGAGCATGGAGGGCACTTAGATGGGTTATTGGGCTGTTTGGAGGGGGGGTTTCTGCAACACACAAAAGGCCTTTGCGGTTACCCGGTTAACCGTAGGAGCATCAAACGACCTCCAAATGGAACGGAACTTGACAGGTGGTCTACCGGTGGTATACCAAGGCCACTTGACAAACCTCGGTCCATTCCGAGAACGTTTAACACCCGCTCACGAAAAGAAACAAGAGGGGTGCGCCGGTGCATGTGAGAGTGCTGGATTGCAAAACGGACAACGGGGAAAATGCTCGGATGCATGAGACGAAGACGTATGCAAATGAGATGCACATGATGACATGATATGAGATGCATGACATGAAAAAAATGCAAAACCCAACCACGAAGGGAATATCATAGCACATAGCCGAAAATGGCAAGAGTTGGAGTTACAAATATGGAAAGTTACATCCGGGGTGTTACACAGCTTCACCGAGGTCTTTCTTTGAAAAACTCCTTTCAAATACTCCTTTATGCTTTCCAGAAAATTCTACATGATTTTCGATCAACAATATGTCATTCACATATACTTATCAGAAATGCTGTAGTGCTCCCACTCACTTTCTTGTAAATACAGGCTTCACCGCAAGTCTGTATAAAACTATATGCTTTGATCAACTCATCAAAGTGTATATTCCAACTCCGAGATCCTTGCACCAGTCCATAGATGGATCGCTGGAGCTTGCACATTTTGGTAGCACCTTTAGGATCGACAAAACCTTCTGGTTGCATCATATACAACTCTTCTGTAAGAAATCCATTAAGGAATGTAGTTTTGACATCCATTTGCCAGATTTCATAAAATGTGGCAATTTGCTAACATGATTCGGATAGACTTAAGCATCGCTATGAGTGAGAAAATCTCATCGTAGTCAACACCTTGAACTTTGTCAAAACCTTTTTCAACAAGTCTAGCTTTGTAGATAGTAACACTACTATCAACATCCGTCTTCCTCTTTAAGATCCATTTATTTTCTATGGCTTGCCGATCATCAGGCAAGTCAACCAAAGTCCACACTTTGTTCTCATACATGGTTCCCATCTCAGATTTCATGGCCTCAAGCCATTTCGCGGAATCTGGGCTCATCATCGCTTCCTCATAGTTCGTAGGTTCGTCATGGTCAAGTAACATGACCTTCAGAACAGGATTACCGTACCACTCTGGTGCGGATCTCACTCTGGTTGACCTACGAGGTTCGGTAGTAACTTGATCTGAAGTTACATGATCATATCATTAGCTTCCTCACTAATTGGTGTAGGAGTCAGAGGAACAGATTTCTGTGATGAACTACTTTCCAATTAGGGAGCAGGTACAGTTACCTAATCAAGTTCTACTTTCCTCCCACTCACTTCTTTTGAGAGAAACTCCTTCTCTAGAAAGGATCCATTCTTAGCAAAGAATGTCTTGCCTTCAGATCTGTGATAGAAGGTGTACCCAACTGTCTCCTTTGGGTATCCTATGAAGACACATTTTTCCGATTTGGGTTTGAGCTTATCAGGATGAAACTTTTTCACATAAGTATTGCAACCCCAAACTTTAAGAAACGACAACTTTGGTTTCTTGCCAAACCACAGTTCATAAGGCGTCGTCTCAACGGATTTAGATGGTGCCCTATTTGACGTGAATGCAGCTGTCTGATGACCCACAAGTATAGGGGATCTATCGTAGTCCTTTCGATAAGTAAGAGTGTCGAACCCAACGAGGAGCAGAAGGAAATGATAAGCGGTTTTCAGCAAGGTATTCTCTGCAAGCACTGAAATTATAGGTAACAGATAGTTTTGTGATAGGATAATCGGTAACGAGCAACAAGTAACAAAAGTAAATAAAGTGCAGCAAGGTGGCCCAATCCTTTTTGTAGCAAAGGACAAGCCTGGACAAACTCTTATATAGAGAAAAGCGCTCCCGAGGACACATGGGAATTATCGTCAAGCTAGTTTTCATCACGTTCATATGATTCGCGTTCTGTACTTTGATAATTTGATATGTGGGTGGACCGGTGCTTGGGTGCTGTTCTTACTTGAACAAGCATCCCACTTAAGACTAACCTCTATTGCAAGCATCCGCAACTACAACAAAAGTATTAAGGTAAACCTAACCATAGCATGAAACATATGGATCCAAATCAGTCCCTTACGAAGCAACGCATAAACTAGGGTTTAAGCTTCTGTCACTCTAGCAACCCATCATCTACTTATTACTTCCCAATGCCTTCCTCTAGGCCCAAATAATGGTGAAGTGTCATGTAGTCGACGTTCACATAACACCACTAGAGGAGAGACAACATACATCTCATCAAAATATCGAACGAATACCAAATTCACATGACTACTAATAGCAAGACTTCTCCCATGTCCTCAGGAACAAACGTAACTACTCACAAAGCATATTCATGTTCATAATCAGAGGGGTATTAATATGCATAAAGGATCTGAACATATGATCTTCCACCAAACAAACCAACTAGCATCAACTACAAGGAGTAATCAACACTACTAGCAACCTACAGGCACCAATCCCAGACTTAGAGACAAGAATTGGATACAAGAGATGAACTAGGGTTTGAGAGGAGATGGTGCTGGTGAAGATGTTGATGGAGATTGCCCTCTCCCAATGAGAGGAGCGTTGGTGATGACGATGACGATGATTTCCCCCTCCCGAAGGGAAGTGTCCCCGGCAGAATAGCTCTGCCGGAGCCCTAGATTGGTTCTGCCAAGGTTCCGCCTCGTGGCGGCGGAGTCTCGTCCCGAAAGCTTGCTTATGATTTTTCTTCGGACGAAAGACTTAATATAGCAGAAGATGGCCACCGGAGGGCCAACAGGGGGCCCACGAGGTAGGGGGCGCGCCCCCCACCCTCGTGGACAGGTGGAGGCCCCCCTGACGTAGATTCTTCTTCCAGTATTTTTTATTATTTCCAAAAATAACTTTCGTGGAGTTTCAGGACTTTTGGAGTTGTGCAGAATAGGTCTCTAATATTTGCTCCTTTTCCAGCTGCTGGCATTCTCCCTCCTTATGTAAACCTTGTAAAATAAGAGAGAATAGGCATAAGTATTGTGACATAATATGTAATAACAGCCCATAATGCAATAAATATCGATATAAAAGCATGATGCAAAATGGACGTATCAACTCCCCCAAGCTTAGACCTCGCTTGTCCTCAAGCGGAAGCCAATAACGATAAATATGTCCACATGTTTAGAGGTAGAGGTGTCGATAAAATAAAATACGGACATGAGGGCATCATTATTATTCTTATAACAGCAACATATATGGATATTGTCATATGATTCCTTATGCTCAAGTAATAATCTATTCACAATGCAAAGTATGAATCAGAAACTTTATTGAGAACTAACAAACTATAATCTCAGTCATTGAGGCAATTGCAATTTATCATAACATCAGAAAGAGTCTATGTCAGAGCTTTCTAGCAAGTCCACATACTCAACTATCATTTAGGCTTTCATAATTGCTAACACTCACGCAATACTTGTGGTTACGGAGTTTTAACCGGACACAGAGAAAGATAGGGGCTTATAGTTTCGCCTCCCAACCTTTTACCTCAAGGGTAATGTCAACAATAATAGTTAATGCTAACTTACATCCAATTAGATATATCTATCAGGATCTTTCCAACACACTGTGCTTGCCAAAGGAT
The DNA here is from genome assembly GCF_018294505.1 of Triticum aestivum. Classification (NCBI taxonomy): domain Eukaryota; kingdom Viridiplantae; phylum Streptophyta; class Magnoliopsida; order Poales; family Poaceae; genus Triticum; species Triticum aestivum. The sequence goes on along the minus strand of NC_057799.1, from coordinate 165,287,671 downwards.
AAAATGTAAAAGGAAAGGTGAAGATCACCATGACTCTTCCATAAGGTAGAAGATAATAATAAAAGATAGGCCCTTCGCAGAGGGAAGCAGAGGTTGCCATGCGCTTTCAGGGTTGGATGCACAAAATCTTAATGCGAAAGAACATCACTTTATATTGCCACTTGTGATATGAACCTTTATTATGCAGTCCGTCGCTTTTATTTCTTCCACATCACAAGATCGTATAAAGCTTATTTCCTCCACACCAATCAATCATAAATATTTAGAGAGCAATTTTTATTGCTTGCACCGATGACAACTTACTTGAAGGATCTTACTCAATCCATAGGTAGATATGGTGGACTCTCATGGCAAAACTGGTTTAAGGGTTTTTGGAAGCACAAGTAGTATCTCTACTTGGTGCAAAGAATTTGGCTAGCATGAGGGGGAAAGGCAAGCTCAACATGTTGGATGATCCATGACAATATACTTTATCTCAGATATAAGAAAACATAACCCATTACGTTGTCTTCCTTGTCCAACATCAACTCTTTAGCATGTCATATTTTAATGAGTGCTCCCAATCATAAAAGATGTCCAAGATAGTATATTTATATGTGAAACCTCTCTTTCTTTATTACTTCCTATTAATTGCAACGATGACCAAACCTATGTTTGTCAACTCTCAACAATTTTTAATCATCATAATCTTTCTATGTGAAGTCATTACTCTTCATAAGATCAATATGATCTCTTTTTTATTTCTTTTTATTCTTTTCTCTTTATTTTATTCACTCAAGATCATAGCAAGATAATCAAGCCCTTGACTCAACACTAATCTTTATTATATATAGCTCACGGACTCGATTACATAGAAAGATCGTAAACCAAAACTTAAAACTAGATCATGCTCAAACTTCATTCTACTAGATCAAGATACTACTAAAAGGATCAAACTAAGAAAATAGTAAAGATAGGAGATGTGGTGGTGATACGATACCGGGGCATCTCCCCCAAGCTTGGCAGTTGCCAAGGGGAGTGCCCATACCCATGTGATTATGTCTCCTTTGCTGGTGAAGGGATTGTTGATCATGTAGGCTTGTCGTCCACCTTCCAAGGCATAGGCTCACCATCATAGAAGGATGATCGAGTCTCCGGGATCCTTAAATCTGCAGCCAAACTCATCCTTTTGAATCTATATTCATACTCACAGTTTTGGTTTTGCAGGTCATAGATTTGGGCTTGGAGATGCTCGATTTTCTTGTGGAGCTTGAAGATGGACTCCCCAATGTCCTTGGCATCCAGCTTGTGGTTGTTGGTGAACTCTGTGATCATTATGTGATTGGAGTCAAGTCCACGCTCCACCATCTCCTGGCACTTGAAAACTTGTTGCTCCATTGCTTCAAGCCTTGTGTCCACACTTCCGGCCCTCCATGGTCCCTCAACATCGCGGATGTGCAGCAACCCATCACGCATCTCAATGGTTTGAGGGCGTTGCAGCACCTCCGCGAGGTAGGGGTTGATGACCTTCTCGAAGAACTTGTCCTTGGGGGCGCTTGGAGATGTCATGATGATCTAGATCTGTTAGAGGAACAGCTCGAAACGAGAACAGAGGATAATTGCGTGATACAGGAGTCAAAACCTTCGGGAGATTATATAATGAATTTTTACCGACCAAAATACGTATCGTGCAAGAAAACGGAGTCCGGAGAGCACACGAGGTGCCCACGAGGTAGGGGGCACGCCCTCCACCCTCGTGGAGGCCTCGTGTCCTTCCCGGACTGCATCTTATTTTTCTATTTTTCTAAATATTCCAAAAGGGAGAAAATTGCCATTAGAACTGTTTTGGAGTCGGTTTACTTACCGTACCACATACCTATTCCTTTTCGGAGTCTGAAACGTTCCGGAAAGTGTCCCTTATGTATTCCTCCGGGGTTACGGTTTCAATAACATTGGTTTCAACATTTATAGGATTACCTGAGATATAATGTTTGATTCTTTGACCGTTCACCACCTTCGGATTTGTGCCTTCGAAGTTGTTGATTTTTATGGCACCGGAACGATAGACCTCCTCGATAACGTAAGGGCCTTCCCATTTAGAGAGAAGTTTTCCTGCAAAAAATCTTAAAAAAGAGTTGTATAGTAATACATAATCTCCTACATTAAACTCACGCTTTTGTATTCTTTTGTCATGCCATCTTTTAACCTTTTCTTTAAACAATTTGGCATTCTCATAAGCTTGGGTTCTCCATTCATCAAGTGAGCTAATGTCAAATAACCTCTTCTCACCGGCAAGTTTGAAATCATAGTTGAGCTCTTTAATAGCCCAATATGCCTTATGTTCTAGTTCGAGAGGTAAGTAACATGCTTTTCCATAAACCATTTTATACGGAGACATACCCATAGGATTTTTATATGCAGTTCTATAGGCCCATAATGCATCATCAAGTTTCTTGGACCAATTCTTTCTAGATCTATTAACAGTCTTTTGCAAAATTAATTTGATCTCTCTGTTGCTCAATTCTACTTGGCCACTAGACTGTGGGTGATAAGGAGATGCAATTCTATGATTAACATCATATTTAGCAAGCATTTTACGGAAAGCACCATGAATAAAATGTGAACCACCATCAGTCATTAAATATCTAGGGACTCCAAACCTCGGAAAAATAACTTATTTCAGCATTTTAATAGAAGTGTTATGATCAGCACTACTAGTTGGAATAGCTTCTACCCAGTTAGTAACTTAATCAACAGCGACTAAAATATGTGTGTATCCATTAGAGGCAGGAAAAGGTCCCATATAATCGAAGCCCCAAACATCAAATGGTTCAATAACAAGTGAATAATTCATAGGCATTTCTTGACGTCTACTAATATTACCAATTCTTTGACATTCATCACAAGACAAGACAAACTTACAGGCATCCTTAAAGAGAGTAGGCCAATAAAAACCGGATTGCAATACCTTATGCGCAGTTCTATCTCCAGCGTGGTGTCCCCCATAAGCTTCGGAGTGACACTTGCGTAGGATCAGTTCCTATTCATGCTCAGGTACACAACGTCTAATAACACCATCTACTCCTTCTTTATAAAGATGTGGGTCATCCCAAAAGTAATGTCTCAAGTCATAGAAAAACTTTTTCTTTTGTTGGTATGTGAAACTAGGTGGTATAAATTTAGCAACAATATAATTAGCATAATCAGCATACCATGGAGCAGTACGAGAAGCATTTATGACATTTAATTGCTCATCAGGAAAGCTATCATCAATAGGTAGTGGGTCATCAAGAACATTTTCTAACCTAGACAAGTTGTCTGCAACGGGGTTCTCAGCTCCCTTTCTATCAATAATATGCAAATCAAATTCTTGTAACAAGAGAACCCATCTAATAAGTCTAGGTTTAGCATCTTTCTTTTCCATAAGATATTTAATAGCAGCATGATCAGTGTGAATAGTCACTTTAGAATCAACAATATAAGATCGGAACTTATCACATGCAAATACAACTGCAAAGAATTCTTTTTCAGTAGTAGCATAATTTCTCTAAGCATTGTCTAGAGTTACTAGTATATTGAATAACATTTAATTTCTTATCAACTCTTTGCCCTAGAACAGCACCTACAGCATAATCACTGTCATCACACATAATTTCAAAAGGTAAATTCCAATTAGGTGGCTGAACAATAGGTGCAAAGATCAATGCTTTCTTAAGTATTTCAAATGCTTCTACACAATCATCATCAAAGACAAATGGTATATGTTTTTGTAATAAATTAGTCAGAGGCCGAGAAATTTTTGAGAAGTCCTTAATGAACCTCCTATAAAAACCGACGTGACCAAGGAAACTTCTTATACCTTTGATGTCCTTGGGACATGGCATCTTTTCAATAGCATCAACCTTGGCTTTATCAACTTCAATACCTCTTTCAGAAACTTTATGCCCCAAGACAATACCTCATTAACCATAAAGTGGCACTTCTCCCAGTTCAAGACAAGATTAGTTTCTTCACATCTCTGCAAAACTCGATCAAGGTTGTTCAAGCAATCATCAAAAGAGGATCCATAAACGGAGAAATCGTCCATGAAAACCTCACAAATCTTTTCACAAAAGTCAGAGAATATAGCCATCATGCATCTTTGAAAGGTAGCAGGTGCGTTACATAAACCAAAAGGCATACGTCTATAAGCAAAAGTACCGAAAGGGCAAGTAAAAGTGGTCTTTGATTGATCATCGGCTGACACAGGTATTTGAGAGAAACCAGAATAACCATCTAGAAAGCAAAAATGTGTATGTTTGGATAATCTTTCTAGCATTTGATCAATAAAATGTAAGGGGTAATGATCCTTCTTAGTAGCCTTATTTAATTTGCGGAAATCAATTACCATCCTATAACCTGTAATAATTCTTTGCGGAATCAATTCATCTTTATCATTAGGAACGATAGTAATACCTTCCTTCTTAGGGACACAATGGACAGGACTTACCCACTGACTATCAGCAAAGGGATAAATTATACCTGCCTCAAGGAGCTTTAGTATTTCCTTTCTTACCACTTCTTTCATGTTAGGATTCAGCCGTCGTTGATGATCATGAATTGGTTTGGCATCTTTCTCCAAATTTATTTTATGTTGACATAGAGTGGGACTAATGCCCTTAAGATCATCAAGAGTATATCCAATAGCAGCACGGTGCTTCTTCAGAGTTTTCAATAATCTCTCTTCTTCATGCTCTGAAAGGTTAGCACTAATAATAACAGGATATATCTTATTTTCATCAAGATAACCATATTTAAGAGTATCAGGTAACGGTTTAAGCTCAACACGGGATCACCCTTGGGTGGAGGAGGATCCCCTAGGATTTCAATAGGCAGATTGTGTTTCAGGATAGGTTCCTGTTTAAAGAATACTTCATCTATTTCCCTTCTTTCATTCATAAACATATCATTTTCATGGCCTAGCAAATATTGTTCTAGAGGATCACTAGGAGGTACGGCAATAGAAGCAAGACCAATAATTTCATCCTTACTAGGCAATTACTCTTCACTAGAGAAATTAAACTCATGAGACATATCACCCAAACCTATCGTAACAACATCCTTTTCGCAGTCTATCTTAGGATTAACAGTGTTCAAGAAGGGTCTACCAAATATAATGGGACAAAAGCTATCTTGTGGGGAACCAAGAACGAGAAAATCAGTAGGATATTTAGTTTTCCCACACAAGACTTCAACATCTCTAACAATTCCCATGGGTGAAATAGTATCCCTATTGGCAAGTTTAATTGTGACATCAATATCATCTAACTCAATAGGTGCAATATCATGCATAATTTCTTTGTATAAGTCATGAGGTATAGCACTAGCACAAGCACCCATATCACATAAGCCATGATAACAATGATCTCCTATTTTAACAGAAATAACAGGCATGCCTACCACATGTCTATGTTTACCTTTAGCACAAGGTTTGGCAATTCTAGCAGTTTCATCACGGAAATGAATAACATGCCATCAATATTATCAGACAAGAGATCTTTAACAATAGAAATATTAGGTTCAACTTTAACTTGCTCAGGAGGTGTATAATTTCTAATATTTCTTTTACGAACCACAGTTGAAGCTTTAGCATGATCCTTTATTCTAACAGGGAAAGGTGGTTTCTCAACATAAGTAGTAGGAACAATAGGATCATTATAAGTGATAGTCTTTTCTTCAACTTTAATAGGTGCAGCTACTTTTACTTCTATGGGGGGATGATATTTAAACCACTTCTCCTGAGGGAGATCAACATAAGCAGCAAAATATTCACAGAAAGAAGCTACTATCTCAGAGTCAAGTCCATATTTAGTGCTAAATTTACGGAAAACATCGGTATCCATAAAAGATTTAACACAATCAAACTTAGGTGTCATACCTGACTCCTTACCTTCGTCGAGATCCCAATCTTCAGAGTTGCGTTTAATTCTTTCCAATAAATCCCATTTTAATTCAATAGTCTTCATCATAAAAGAGCCAGCACAAGAAGTATCGAGCATGGTGCGATTGTTATCAGAAAGCCGAGCATAAAAACTTTGAATAATTATTTCTCTTGGGAGCTCATGATTGGGGCTTGAATATAACATTGATTTAAGCCTCCCCAAAGCTTGAGCGATGCTTTCTCCTTCGCGAGGCCAAAAATTATATATATAATTGCGATCACGATGAACAAGATGCATAGGATAAAACTTCTGATGAAATTCCAATTTCAATCGTTTGTAGTTCCATGACCCCGTATCATCACATAGCCTATACCATGTCAATGCATCTCCCTTCAAAGATAAAGGGAAGACCTTCTTCTTAATAACATCGTCGGGTATACCTGCAAGCTTGAATAATCCACAAACTTCATCCACTGTAGCGACCAGACCTCAAATGGCCTGTGCTGCTATGCACCAGTGTCATCCCTGGATCAGTAATGCTGACACGCACAGTACAAATGGAGGATTTATAACAGAGTAGCAATCACACACTTATTACATCGAATATCTCCAAAGAGATTAAGTATGATAAACATGGCTTAAGGCCATCTAACAACGATAACAGCGGAAGACTTGGAATAATAGTGAGTCCATCAACTCCAGCGGCATCACTGAGTATAAGACCACGACCTAAGGCACCTTACTCGTCGTCTGAAAAGTCTGCAACATGAAACGTTGCAGCCCGAGAACGGGTCAGCACATAGAATATGCTGGCAAAGCAACACATAGAGAGCAATGAACAATGATAAGGCTATACTATTTGCATATATGGCTGGTGGAAAGGCTCTATGGTTACAGTTTTTGCGAAAAGCCAATTTTATCCTACTGCAAAGGAATAAATTTTATTTAACTATCATGGTGGTTGAAACATTGAGAAGGTACCTCCAACTCAATCCCAATTAAGTTACATCATTAACCAAACAAAATTAATTATAAGTATCACGGTGATGAGATTCAAATGATAATCCAGGTACTAGATACTCAAGTTGTCCTAACCGGGGACACGGCTAATCATGATCAGTTTGTACACTCTGCAGAGGTTTGTGCACTTTTCCCCACAAGACTCGATCGCCTCCGTTTTATTTCTCGCACTGCAGGATGTTTGAGAAACGGATGACCGAGACACAGTCTTTCAGAAACAATCACTCTTTACTCTGGATGGACCGGTACACCTACTTTCCCCTACATCTGCTATTCCACCTCTTATAGAGATCCTGTAACCTACTCAGCTATGCTAGAGCCCATAATAGCTTGTGGCTGCACACGGAAGTTTCTAGCATGAATAATCTTATGATCCCTTTGAGCCTGGGTGGCGGACCTTATACATACAGACAACACTGGGTTCTCCAGGTGCCTCAATCCACCCAGATGTGAGTTTTAGTTGCCACCTTAGGTAAACCATTATTAACAATCTCACATCTGTCATGAATTTCTCTCAAACCCAATCCACGTCTACGAGCATAGCATGGCATTGATAAAAGCAACGTAGAAGTAACTCCCAAGGGTTTGATAGATAAAACAGGTAATAGGTACTACCTCAACTATTTCCCAATACCCACAGTTTAATTAGATCCTAATCATGCAATGTGTTTGAGGAAATAGATCTAATGCAATAAAACTGGGTATGAACGGGGTATGATCAAAGTGTTACTTGCCTTGCTGATGATCTGCAAAACCTAGCGAGTCGAAGTAACAAGCGGCACACTCCGGGTACTCTATCGCAAACAAACAAGCATACAATCAGTACTCATCTAATGCACAGGTAAAACTCGAAAGAAAGATCCAACCAGAAAGTTCAACTTAAGAACTCCGGTTTGCAAAAAGAATCAACTCGAAAGAAGCAACGAAAGTCAAACGGCGAAGAAAGAAACTTCGTTTGCTAATCTGGATCTAGGTCAAATTTTACTGTAGCAAAAACTTGTTTGAGTAGGTTAAACGGAAAGAGAATTTCGAGAGAAACTCTAGGCGCTTGAATCACCTGATTCCGATAAACGAGCGAGAAGTTAAACAGATTCGAAAATTCGATCGGAAATCGAATCTGAGAAAATAACGAGAAAATCCGACGAAAAAGAAAAACGGACGAACGGTTAAATAACGGACGTTCGTTAACAGAGAAAAACCGACGAACGCGTTCGTTAAAACGAACGGTTCGGTGAACGCTCGTGAAATAAGAAAACCGAAAAAAAACCGATCTAGGGTTTTTTTTAAACAAAAGGTTATTTTCTTCAGAAAACCGGTCAACGTTGAAGACGGCCGGCGGCAGTACCTCGACGGGGCTCGCTCCAGCGAGGGTTCCGGTGGCGGGGCTCGGGGCGGGGTGCGGGGCTCGGGGGCGGCGGCTCCGGCGGCGAGGGGGCGGGGCTCCGGCGACTCCCGGCGGCGGCGGCGGGCAAAAAGCGGCGGCGGCGGCGGGCTAGATGCGGCGGCGGCGGCGTGCTCCTCCGGCGGCGGTGGTGAGAGAAACGGAGAGGGGGGTATATATGGAGGGGGGCTAGGGCGGCTTGGGGAAGGGGTCGGGCGAGGGGAGGCGTGCGGCGGCCGGAGTCGGTCATGGCAGCGGCGAGCTCCGTGCGGGAAGAGGAGAACCCGCGGGCGGGCCGTCGGCTGGGCTCGGCCCAGTCGGCGCGGGCGCATTTTTTTTAAAAAAAAATGTTCCATGGAAAATATTGCGTAGAAAAAAAATAAAAATCAGAAAAATATGAAATAAATTTTCCCCGTCTAGTTAGAAAATCTAGAATAGGGTGAACATTTTTAAAATCAAAAACAAATATTTTGAAAACATGCATATTTTTTAAATGCAATAAAAATTGCAAATAAAATCCAAATAAATTCCAAATAATGATTTTAACATTTTTCCTCCAGTATTTCAATTGTTTTGGAGAAGTCATATTTTCTCCTCTCGTTTATTTAAAATGAAATATTTTTCTGGAGAGAAAAATGATTAAAACCACAATCCTCGTTTGAAAAATCAAATAAGAAAATTCGAGAAAATCCCCAACTCTCTCCGAGGGTCCTTGAGTTGCTTAGGATTTATCGAGGATTTTTCAAAATGCAACAAAACATGATATGCAAATGATGATCTATGTATAACATTCCAAATTGAAAATTTGGGATGTTACAAACCTACCCCCCTTAAGATGAATCTCGCCCTCGAGATTCGGGTTGGCTAGAAAACAGGTGGGAGTGGTTTTTCCGTAGATCTTCCTCTCGCTCCCAGGTGGCCTCATCTTCTGTGTGGTGACTCCACTGGACTTTGCAAAACTTGATAACCTTGCTGCGGGTAACTCGGCTGGCATACTCGAGAATCTTAACTGGCTTCTCCTCATAGGTCAAATCACTTTCCAACTGAATCGCTTCCAGTGGCACAGTATCTCTCAGTGGTATCTCAGCCATCTCTGCGTGGCACTTCTTCAACTGCGAAACGTGAAATACATCATGTACTCCAGACAATCCTTCGGGCAATTCCAGCTTGTAGGCAACTTCTCCCATACGTTCCAACACTCTGTATGGTCCGATAAAACGAGGCGCTAACTTTCCCTTAACTCCAAAGCGCTTTACTCCTCGTAGTGGTGATACTCGAAGATACACTCTATCTCCGATTTCGTGAACTGTCTCCTTGCATTTAGAATCAGCATAACTCTTCTGCCTGGACTGGGCTACCTTGAGCCTATCGCGAATCAACTTCACCTTCTGTTCTGACTCCTTAATCAAAAATGGTCCAAACAACTGACGGTCTCCAACTTCGTCCCACAACAACGGTGTTCTACACCTCCTTCCGTACAAAGCTTCGAAAGGGGCCATCTTCAAACTGGTTTGATAACTGTTGTTATATGAAAACTCCGCATATGGCAAATTGTCGTCCCAACTTGATCCATAATCTAGCGCACATGCTCTCAACATGTCCTCCAAAATCTGGTTGACTCTCTCGGTCTGTCCATCTGTCTGCGGGTGAAATGCTGTACTAAATTCCAGCCTGGTTCCCAATGTTTCATGTAGCTGCTTCCAAAACTTCGAGGTGAATTGGGTTCCTCTGTCTGATACAATGGTCCTCGGAACTCCATGCAAACATACTATCCTGGTCATGTATATCTTTGCCAACTTAGCACTGGTGTAAGTGGTCTTCACTGGAATGAAATGAGCCACTTTCGTCAAACGGTCGACTACAACCCATATCGAGTCATAGCCTGAACGGGTCCTGGATAATCCCGTAATAAAATCCATGCCTATTTTATCCCACTTCCATTCGGGTATCGGCAATGGTTGTAGCAATCCTGCTGGCTTCTGATGCTCTGCCTTCACTCTTTGACATACATCACAAACTGCTACAAACTCCGCAATATCCTTCTTCATTCCGGTCCACCAGAAAGTATTCTTCAAATCCAAATACATCTTGGTATTCCCTGGGTGAATCGAGTACGGTGAATCATGGGCTTCTTGCAAAATCAACTTCCTGATCTCCGGATCATTTGGCACATATACGCGGTCCTCGAACCATAAGGTATCGTGCTCATCCTCACGAAATCCCTTGGCTTTTCCTTTGCTCATCTTCTCCTTTATCTCTTCAATCTCCTTGTCTGTCTTCTGAGCTTCTCTGATCCTTTCCATCAAGGTAGACTGAATCTCCAATGTCGCTAAATAGCCTCTAGGGACTATCTCCAAGCATAGCTCACGTATGTCCTCGGCTAACTCCTGAGGTAACTCTCCTGTCATGAGGGTGTTGACATGACTCTTGCGGCTCAACGCGTCTGCTACTACGTTAGCCTTTCCGGGGTGATAATGCAATCTCATATCATAGTCTTTGATGAGCTCCAACCATCTCCTCTGTCTGAGGTTTAACTCCTTCTGCGTGAAAATGTACTTCAAACTCTTGTGATCCGTGTACACCTCACAATGGTTTCCGATGAGAAAATGTCTCCATGTCTTCAATGCATGCACCACGGCTGCTAATTCCAAATCATGCGTAGCATAATTCTTCTCATGGGGTTTAAGTTGTCGTGAAGCATACGAAACAACTCTTCCTTCCTGCATAAGCACTGCTCCAAGTCCTCGACGAGAAGCGTCGCAATAAACTTCATAGTCCTTGCGTTGATCTGGCAGAATCAACACGGGTGAGGTAACCAATCATTGCTTCAACTCCTGGAAACTAGCTTCACATTCCTCAGTCCAATTAAATTTGGTGTCCTTCTTCAATAGCTCAGTCATGGGCTTAGCAATCCTTGAGAAATTCTCGATAAATCTCCGGTAGTATCCTGCGAGTCCAAGAAAACTCCGGATTTCTCCAACTGTAGTGGGCGATTCCCAACTTGTCACTGTGTCAACCTTGGCAGGGTCTACTGCTATTCCTTCTCCAGAAATAACATGTCCAAGGAATCCAACTTCCTTCAACCAAAACTCACATTTGCTGAACTTGGCATATAACTGATGTTCCCTGAGCTTCTCAAGTACCAATCGTAAATGCTCCTCATGCTCTTCTTCATCCTTGGAAAAGATTAAAATATCATCAATGAACACCACGACGAACTTATCCAAAAACTCCATAAACACTTTGTTCATCAGGTTCATGAAATAGGCCGGTGCGTTAGTCAGTCCAAATGACATAACGGTATACTCATACAATCCATATCTGGTGGTAAATGCTGTCTTGGGTATATCCTGCTCTCGAATCTTTAACTGATGGTATCCTGATCGTAGATCGATCTTGGAAAATACTTTAGCTCCTTGCAGGCGGTCAAACAAATCATTGATCATCGGCAGTGGGTACTTGTTTTTGATGGTCACTTCATTCAATCCTCGGTAATCAACAACCATCCTTAGTGATCCATCTTTCTTCTCTACTAGAAGTACTGGTGATCCCCAAGGTGACGAACTTGGGCGAATATAGCCTTTATCCAGTAACTCCTTGATCTGCTTCTTAATTTCCTCCAAATCCTTTGCGGGCATCCTGTACGGTCTCTTAGATATTGGCCCTGTGCCTGGCAAAAGTTCAATCAAAAACTCAATGTCTCTATCTGGTGGCATGCCTGGCAACTCTTCTGGAAATACATCCGGATAATCCTTCACCACTGGTACTTCCTCCTGTACAACTCCTGATAAGGAATTCACTTGAGTCCTCTTCGGCATATGCCTGGATACATACTTGATCCTTTTCCCTTCCGGGGTGGTAAGCAAAATAGTCTTGCTGGCACAATCGATGTTTCCTCCATACAACGATAGCCAATCCATTCCCAAAATCACATCCAAACCTTGCGATTCCAAAACAATGAGGTCTGAGGGGAAAACATGCCTTCCAATGGCCAACGGTATCTTAAAACATCCTTGGGTGGCCATATACTCTGCTCCTGGCGAGGTTACTAACATGGGGCTTTTGAGAACTTGGGTGGACATCTTAAACTTGTTTACGAATCCCCTTGATATGTATGAATGCGATGCACCAGTATCGAAAAGAACAGTTGCAGTAAATGACTTAACCAAAAACTTACCTATTACTGCATCAGGCTGAGCTTCAATCTCCTCCACGCTCACGTGGTTCACATGTCCTTTGTTGAACGGGTTCGGCTTCTTCCCAGAGCTTCCATTGCCGTTTCCATTTTGGGCTTCGGGACAATCAGTTGCATAATGTCCCGTCTTCTGGCACTTGAAACAAGTAATGTGACTTAGATCTCTCTTGGTTGGGGTAGATGGGTTGGTGCGGTTCTGTCCGTTTCCTCCTCCATTCCCATTACCATTCTTGGAGCCATTATGGTTGTGCGAACTACCTCCTCCATGGGTATGCTGAAACTGTCCTCCCGGCTTTGGGGTAAATCGTGGCTTCTGCTGGGCTCCAGAATTATACTTCCCTTGTCCATACTTCCTCTTGCGGTTTTCAATCTGCTGTTGCTTCCCTTCTATCATGAGAGCTCTATCTACCAGCTCTTGGTAGTTGTTGAAAGTTGCTACCATCAACTGCATACTCAGCTCATCATTCAATCCTTCCAGAAACTTCTCCTGCTTGGCTGCATCCGTAGCAACGTCATCTGGTGCATAACGTGCTAACTTACTGAAATCTTCCACATACTGGCCTACGGTGCGTCCTCCTTGGCGTAGGTTGCGAAACTCACGCTTCTTCATAGCCATAGCTCCTGCTGAAACATGAGCTGTACGGAAAGCTTGCTGAAACTGGTCCCATGTGACAGTGTCAATAGGGTGCGTGGCTGTATAATTCTCCCACCATGATGCTGCGGGTCCATCAAGCTGATGTGCGGCAAAACGCACTCTTTCCGCATATGTGCATCCTGCAGTGGTTAACTCCCTTCCAACTTTGCGGAGCCAATCATCTGCAACAATCGGCTCGGTGCTACTGGAAAACACCGGCGGGTTTAGCCTTAAGAAACGGGCTAAGTGGTCAACAGGTGGTGGTGGCGGTGGGTTGTTGTTGTTGTTGTTGCCTTGGTTCTGAACTAACACTTGCATCAGGGCATTCTGTTGCTGAATCAACTGGGTGATCTCTGGCGGGAAAACAAATCCGGGGTCGCGTCTCGGAGGCATCTGATAGGTTTAGAAAAGATGAGAATTAAGAATAGAATGAGGTCTAGAGGGAAAACACTACCCATATGCTCATGAGACAAATTCAATCAATATCACTCAATCAATCCAAACAAAGCAAAACAATCGATCTAACTAGCGTTACAAAGTGCTTGAGCTATACTACTAAATGGGGGAAAAACTACTACTGATATGGTAGTCTACTAAAAATTCTGATCCGTTGAAGACTCCATGATGTCTGCTCCAGCTTCATCAACCCATTCCTCTTCACTTGGTTCCGAGTCGGTGTCGTCGATGATGATGTAGTTATCCGGACAAGTGCATTCGTCGACTTCTGCTTTTGGCTCTGGATTTCCCACGAATGTTCCAATCTTATTCTCCAGGTCGTCAATCTTCCCGACTAGTGCGTTGATTTCTTCCAGATAATCTTCGCGTGTAGTCTTGTGTTCTTCTTGGAGTTCCTTGATCTTCGTGAATGCCTTCTTCAGTTCTTCCTTGTCCGTGCACATCTGGTTCTCCTGGCGTCGAATATGTTGGTTCTGCTCCTGGATGAAAGCTGCAATTGATCCATCCTTCTTGGTCTTGATCATCTCCCATTGCGCGTCTCGACGTCCACAAATTTGATAAATTTTATCCTTAAGCTCCTGGTGATAGACTTCTCCAATGCGTCCCATGGCGATATGTGCGGCCATGCTCTTCCCTAAACTCCAAGTTGGTGCTTCGAAAACCAATCTTATGGGTTCCGTAATTGGCGCAAACGTTCTTCCTGGAATGATAACTTGAATTTTCCAGCTCTCCTCTTCAGGTAATGTAGCGTTGTAGGTTCCGGTGACGCTTGGTATTCCTATGTTCAAGTACTTGGTGACTTCCTTCAAATGTCGTCCAAATGGCGTGTCTTCATCTGGTTGCATGAACTTGCTCCTTGCATTCGCCATTCCTAAAAGAGTAGAAAGTGGAGAGGGGTCAGAAATGAGAAGAGAGAAGTTTTCTAGGGCTTAAGCTTAGTGGTCGTGTCCTATAGTCAACGTGTGCTCTGATACCAACTTTGTAGCGACCAGACCTCAAATGGCCTGTGCTGCTGTGCACCAGTGTCATCCCTGGATCAGTAATGCTGACACGCACAGTACAAATGGAGGATTTATAACAGAGTAGCAATCACACACTTATTACATCGAATATCTCCAAAGAGATTAAGTATGATAAACATGGCTTAAGGCCATCTAACAACGATAACAGCGGAAGACTTGGAATAATAGTGAGTCCATCAACTCCAGCGGCATCACTGAGTATAAGACCACGACCTAAGGCACCTTACTCGTCGTCTGAAAAGTCTGCAACATGAAACGTTGCAGCCCGAGAACGGGTCAGCACATAGAATATGCTGGCAAAGCAACACATAGAGAGCAATGAACAATGATAAGGCTATACTATATGCATATATGGCTGGTGGAAAGGCTCTATGGTTACAGTTTTGCGAAAAGCCAATTTTATCCTACTGCAAAGGAATAAATTTTATTTAACTATCATGGTGGTTGAAACATTGAGAAGGTACCTCCAACTCAATCCCAATTAAGTTACATCATTAACCCAACAAAATTAATTATAAGTATCACGGTGATGAGATTCAAATGATAATCCAGGTACTAGATACTCAAGTTGTCCATAACCGGGGACACGGCTAATCATGATCAGTTTGTACACTCTGCAGAGGTTTGTGCACTTTTCCCCACAAGACCCGATCGCCTCCGTTTTATTTCTCGCACTGCAGGATGTTTGAGAAACGGATGACCGAGACACAGTCTTTCAGAAACAATCACTCTTTACTCTGGATGGACCGGTACACCTACTTTCCCCTACATCTGCTAGTCCACCTCTTCAAGAGATCATGTAACCTACTCAGCTATGCTAGAGCCCATAATAGCTTGTGGCTGCACACGGAAGTTTCTAGCATGAATAATCTTATGATCCCTTTGAGCCTGGGTGGCGGACCTTATACATACAGACAACACTGGGTTCTCCAGGTGCCTCAATCCACCCAGATGTGAGTTTTAGTTGCCACCTTAGGTAAACCATTATTAACAATCTCACATCTGTCATGAATTTCTCTCAAACCCAATCCACGTCTACGAGCATAGCATGGCATTGATAAAAGCAACGTAGAAGTAACTCCCAAGGGTTTGATAGATAAAACAGGTAATAGGTACTACCTCAACTATTTCCCAATACCCACAGTTTAATTAGATCCTAATCATGCAATGTGTTTGAGGAAATAGATCTAATGCAATAAAACTGGGTATGAACGGGGTATGATCAAAGTGTTACTTGCCTTGCTGATGATCTGCAAAACCTAGCGAGTCGAAGTAACAAGCGGCACACTCCGGGTACTCTATCGCAAACAAACAAGCATACAATCAGTACTCATCTAATGCACAGGTAAAACTCGAAAGAAAGATCCAACCAGAAAGTTCAACTTAAGAACTCCGGTTTGCAAAAAGAATCAACTCGAAAGAAGCAACGAAAGTCAAACGGCGAAGAAAGAAAATTCGTTTGCTAATCTGGATCTAGGTCAAATTTTACTGTAGCAAAAACTTGTTTGAGTAGGTTAAACGGAAAGAGAATTTCGAGACGAAACTCTAGGCACTTGAATCACCTTATTCCGATAAACGAGCGAGAAGTTAAACAGATTCGAAAATTCGATCGGAAATCGAATCTGAGAAAATAACGAGAAAATCCGACGAAAAAGAAAAACGGACGAACGGTTAAATAACGGACGTTCGTTAACAGAGAAAAACCGACGAACGCGTTCGTTAAAACGAACGGTTCGGTGAACGCTCGTGAAATAAGAAAACCGAAAAAAAACCGATCTAG